>NC_069508.1:136365062-136510062 GCF_027579735.1 Bombina bombina | reverse complement strand
GCCATGGTTAACACACAGCAAAATATGCAATTGGTGATGTTGCTAAAAGTTCGCCGGCGAATAGTTCCCGGCGAACATAGCATGTTCGCGTTCGCCTCGGCGGGCGAACATATGAGATGTTCGGTCCGCCCCCTTTTCCTCATCATTGAGTAAACTTTGACCCTGTACCTCAGTCAGAATACACATTACAGCCAATCAGCAGCAGACCCTCGATCCCAGACCCTCCCACCTCCTGGACAGCATCCATTTTAGATTCATTTGGAAGCTGCATTCTTAGTGAGAGGAGGGACAGTGTAGCTGCTGCTGATTTAATAGGGAAATCGATAGCTAGGCTACTGTATTCAGTGTCCACTACAGTCCTGAAGGACTCATCTGATCTCTGCTGTAAGGACAGCACCCCAAAAAGCCCTTTTTAGGGCTAGAACATCAGTCTGCTTTTTTTTTTTTCCTGTGTAATCTAATTGCAGTTGCCTGCCTGCCAGCGTGTGTGTCAGGCTCACAGCGTATACTGTGCCCACTTGCCCAGTGCCACCACTCATATCTGGTGTAACAGTAGTGTACATTTAAAAAAAAAAAACAACACTTTTTTGACTGTGAAATAATAGCAGACAGCTGCCAGTACCCAAGATGGCCGCCAATAAGAGAGCTGTTTTGGGGGGGGATCAGGGAGGTTGGGGGCTAAGGGGGGATGCTACACCACAGCATATGTAATTTTTTTTAAAACCTTTTATTTTAGTACTGGCAGACTTTCTGCCAGTACTTAAGATGGCGAGGACAATTGTGGGGGTGGGGGAGGGAAGGGACCTGTTTGGGAGGGATCAGGGGGTCTGATGTGTCAGGTGGGAGGCTGATCTCTACACTAAAGCTAAAATTAACCCTGCAAGCTCCCTAATTAACCCCTTCACTGCTAGCCATAATACACGTGTGATGCGCAGCAGCATTTAGCGGCCTTCTAATTACCAGAAAGCAACGCCAAAGTCATATATGTCTGCTATTTCTGAACAAAGGGGATCCCAGAGAAGCATTTACAACCATTTGTGCCATAATTGCACAAGCTGTTTGTAAATAATTTCAGTGAGAAACCTAAAATTGCGAAAAAATTTAATTTTTTTTTAAATTTGATCGCATTTGGCGGTGAAATGGTGGCATTAAATATACCAAAATGGGCCTAGATCAATACTTTGGGTTGTCTACTACACTACACTTAAGCTAAAATTAACTCTACAAGCTGCCTACATGCTCCCTAATTAACCCCTTCACTGCTGGGCATAAAACACGTGTGGTGCGCAGTAGCATTTAGCGGCCTTCTAATTATCAAAAAGCAATGCCAAAGCCATATAAGTCTGCTATTTCTGAACAAAGGGGATCCCAGAGAAGCATTTACAACCATTTACGCCATAATTGCATAAGTTGTTTGTAAATAATTTCTGTGAGAAACCTAAAGTTTGTGAAAAAGTGAACAATTTTTTTTTTATTTGATCGCATTTGGCGGTGAAATGGTGGCATGAAATATACCAAAATGGGCCTAGATCAATACTTTGGGTTGTCTACTACACTACACTTAAGCTAAAATTAACTCTACAAGCTGCCTACATGCTCCCTAATTAACCCCTTCACTGCTGGGCATAAAACACGTGTGGTGGGCAGTGGCATTTAGCAGCCTTCTAATTACCAAAAAGCAACGCCAAAGCCATATAAGTCTGCTATAATGGCATGTCTGGCACACAGTGTTGGGGCAAGGGTCCATCTGACCACTGATACCTGGTCTGCAAAGCATGGTCAGGGCAGGTATATCACCTACACTGCGCACTGTGAAGCGGGCGTAACCCTTACACTACCTGATCGATACAACATCATACCTGATGTTTTAAAGCACGTTATTCCAAACAATTTTGGAATGTTAGGTGATTTATGCCCTTTATGGATTAAAACCAGACTCTGCCTCAACTATGCAATTTTCCATGTGAGTTTTGCCATGGATCCCCCTCCGGAATGCCACAGTCCAGGTGTTAGTGCCCTTGAAACAACTTTTCCATCACTATTGTGGCCAGAAAGAGTCCCTGTGGGTTTTAAAATTCGCCTGCCTATTGAAGTCTATGGCGGTTTGTCCGGTTCGCCCATTTGCAAACTTTTGTGGAAGTTTGCGTTCGCCGTTCGCGAACCCAATTTTTTAGGTTCGCGACATCACTATATGCAACCCTATATATTGTTTTATTTACAGCTTTTAAAGAAATGTTCTTGGCCCGAGGAGAACAGTTGTGTAAATATTAAGAAAATATAGGAGTAGATCACAATCTACCATTTGATTATTATCCGCATGTTACCAGCTGCCAGGGAGCCATTTTCGGTGTCACCGCGTTCACAATCAACAATTTTCATTGATTATTGTCACCACTTTTTAATTATTACAGGTTCTGCAAAAATCAACCTATACTTAAAGGGACACGAAACTCATTTTTTTCTTTCATGATTCAGATGGAAGAAGCTATTTTTTTTTTTAAATTTCATTTTTATTATATTTCAACATGTTTATACATTTTTAAGCAGTTTTCAGGAAACAGAGAAGGTTACATAAACAATGAAAAAAAAACAACCAAACAACCGTGAGGATTCAATAATTCTAACAATCATTCATCTCTAGAGTTTCCTATTGAATTATATTATTTCTATAATTCCTTAAACAAAAAACAATAACAAAGGAGAGGGGAAGGGGAAAGAAAAAAAAAAAAAATTTTAACAGAGAAAAACAGCACTATTTCCCTTATATACTTTATGCATACAGTCAACAAATCAAACCAATCTATTGTTTATACTTTTTATAACCAAGGGAAGAAGCTATTTTAAACAACTTTCCAATTTACTTCTATTATCTAATTTGCTTAGTTCTCTTGGTATCCTTTGTTGAAAAAGGTACCTAGGTAGTCTCAGGAGCTGGGACCAAGCAGCTGATTGGTGGATGCATATATATATACACCTCTTTTCATTGGCTTACCGATGTGTTCAGCTTGTAATTGATAATATAAGTAAATTGGAAAGTTGTTTAAAAAGTAAATTTATGCTTACCTGATAAATGAATTTCTTCTATGGTACAACAAGTCCACAGATTCATCCATTACTTGTGGGATATTATCCTTCTGCTAACAGGAAGTGGCAAAGAGCACCACAGCAGAGCTGTCTATATAGCTCCTCCCTTAGCTCCACCCCCCAGTCATTTGACCGAAGGTACAGGAAGAAAAAGGAGAAACTAAAAGGTGCAGAGGTGACTGAAGGTTAAAATCAAAAAATATAATCTGTCTTAAAATGACAGGGCGGGCCGTGGACTCGTCGTACCATAGAAGAAATTAATTTATCAGGTAAGCATAAATTTACTTTTCTTCTATAAGGTACAACGAGTCCACGGATTCATCCATTACTTGTGGGATACAATACCAAAGCTACAGGACACGGATGAACGGGAGGGACAAGACAGATGGCTAAACAGAAGCCACCACTGCTTGAAGAACTTTTCTCCCAAAAATAGCCTCCAAAGAAGCAAAAGTATCAAATTTGTAAAGTTTGGAAAAGGTATGAAGCGAAGACCAAGTCGCAGCCTTACAAATCTGTTCAACAGAAGCATCATTTTTAAAAGCCCATGTGGAAGCCACTGCTCTAGTAGAGTGAGCTGTAATTCTTTCAGGAGGCTGCTGTCCAGCAGTCTCGTATGCCAAACGGATGATGCTTTTCAGCCAAAAAGAAAGAGAGGTAGCCGTAGCTTTTTGACCTCTACGTTTTCCAGAATAGACAACAAACAAAGAGGATGTTTGACGGAAATCTTTGGTTGCTTGCAAGTAAAACTTCAAAGCACGAACCACGTCCAAGTTGTGCAACAGATGCTCCTTCTTAGAGGAAGGATTAGGACACAGAGAAGGAACAATAATCTCCTGATTAATATTCTTATTAGTAACAACCTTAGGAAGGAATCCAGGTTTGGTATGCAAAACCACCTTATCAGCATGGAAAACAAGATAAGGCAAGTCGCATTGCAATGCAGTTAGTTCAGAAACTCTTCGAGCCGAAGAGATAGCAACTAAAAACAGAACTTTCCAAGATAGAAGCTTAATATCTATGGAATGCATCGGTTCAAACGGAACCCCTTGAAGAACTTTAAGAACTAAATTCAAACTCCATGGCGGAGCAACAGGTTTAAACACAGGCTTGATTCTAAATAAAGCCTGACAGAACGACTGAACGTCTGGAACATCTGCCAGACACTTGTGCAGTAAAATTGATAAAGCAGATATCTGTCCCTTTAGGGAACTAGCTGATAGCCCCTTCTCCAATCCTTCTTGGAGAAAGGACAAAATCCTAGGAATCCTGATCTTACTCCATGAGTAGCCTTTGGATTTGCACCAATAAAGATATTTACCCCATATCTTATGATAAATTTTCCTAGTGACAGGCTTTCGAGCCTGAAACAAGGTATCTATGACCGACTCAGAGAATCCCGCTTGGACAAAATCAAGCGTTCAATCTCCAGGCAGTCAGCCGCAGAGAAACTAGATTTGGATGCTGGAAGGGACCTTGAATCAGAAGGTCCTGTCTCAGTGGCAGAGTCCAAGGTGGAAGAGATGACATCTCCACCAGGTCTGCATACCAAGTCCTGCATGGCCACGCAGGTGCTATCAAAATCACCAAAGCTCTCTCCTGTTTGATTCTGGCAATTAAACGAGGAAGGAGAGGAAATGGTGGAAACACATAAGCCAGGTTGAACGACCAGGGTACTGCTAGAGCATCTATCAGTACTGCTTGAGGATCCCTTGATCTGGACCCGTAACAAGGAAGTTTGGCGTTCTGACGAGACGCCATCAGATCCAATTCCGGTGTGCCCCATTGATGAATCAATTGTGCAAACACCTCCGGATGGAGTTCCCACTCCCCCGGATGAAAAGTCTGACAACTTAGAAAATCCGCTTCCCAGTTCTCCACTCCTGGGATACAGATTGCTGACAGATGGCAAGAGTGAGTTTCTGCCCATCAAATTATTTTGGTAACCTCTATCATCGCTAAAGAACTCTTTGTTCCCCCCTGATAATTGATATATGCTACAGTCGTGATGATCTTTGTGGATAGGGATGTGTAGATACGCATCCTTTAAGTCCACGGTAGTCATATATTGACCCTCCTGGATCATTGGTAAAATAGTCCGAATGGTCTCCATCTTGAAGGATGGGACTCTGAGGAATTTGTTTAGAATCTTGAGATCTAAAATTGGTCTGAAGGTTCCCTCTTTCTTGGGAACCACAAACATATTGGATTAAAACCCCTGCCCCTGTTCTGTTTTTGGAACTGGGCAGATCACTCCCATGGTATATAGGTCTTCTACACAGCGTAAGAACGCCTCTCATTTTGTCTGGTTTACAGACAATTGAGAATGATGGAATCTCCCTCTTGGAGGAGAATCCTTGAAATCTAGAAGATACCCCTGGGTTACGATTTCTAACGCCCAGGAGTCCTGAACGTCTCTTGCCCAAGCCTGAGCAAAGAGAGAAAGTCTGCCCCCTACTAGATCCGGTCCCAGATCGGGGGCTACCCCTTCATGCTGTCTTGGTGGCAGCAGGCTTCTTGGCCTGTTTACCTTTGTTCCAAGTCTGGTAGGTCTCCATACCAACTTGGATTGAGCAAAATTCCCCTCTTGTTTTGCAGCAGGGGAAGAGGTAGAGGGACCACCTTTGAAGTTCTGAAAGGAACGAAAATTATTTTGTTTGGCCCTCATCTTATTTGTTTTATCCCGAGGAAGGGCATGGCCTTTTCCTCCAGTGATGTCTGAAATTATCTCTTTCAGTTCAGGCCCGAATAGGGTCTTACCTTTGAAAGGAATGGCTAAAAGCTTAGATTTTGATGACACATCAGCAGACCAGGACTTAAGCCATAAAGCTCTACGCGCTAAAATGTAGAAACCTGAATTCTTTGCTGCTAATTTAGCCAGTTGAAAAGCGGCATCTGTAATGAAAGAATTAGCCAGCTTGAGAGCCCTAATTCTATCCAGAATATCATCCAATGGGATCTCAACCTGAAGAGCCTCCTCCAGAGCCTCGAACCAAAAAGCAGCTGCAGTAGTTACAGGAACAATTCACGCTATAGGTTGCAGAAGAAAACCCTGATGAATAAATATTTTCTTTAAGAGACCCTCTAATTTTTTATCCATAGGATCTTTGAAAGCACAACTGTCCTCAATAGGTATAGTTGTACGCTTAGCCAGGGTAGAAATAGCTCCCTCCACCTTAGGGACCGTCTGCCACGAGTCCCGCATGGCGTCTGATATGGGAAACATTTTCTTAAAAGTATGAGGGGGAGAAAACGGAATACCTGGTCTATCCCACTCCTTAGTAACAATGTCCGAAATCCTCTTAGGGACCGGAAAAACATCAGTTTAGGCAGGAACCTCTAGATATCTGTCCATTTTACACAATTTCTCTGGAACTAAAATAGGGTCACAATCATCCAGAGTCGCTAAAACCTCCCTGAGCAATAGGTGGAGGTGTTCTAGTTTAAATTTAAAAGCCGTCATATCTGAGTCTGAGGGAACATCTTTCCTGAATCAGAAATCTCTCCCTCAGACAGCAAATCCCTCACCCCCAACTCAGAACATTGTGAGGGTACATCGGATATGGCTAATAAAGCGTCAGAGGGCTCAGCATTTACTTTCATACCAGACCTACTGCGCTTCCCCTGCAACCCAGGCAGCTTAGATAAAACCTCTGTGAGGGTAGTATTCATAACTGCGGCCATATCTTGCAGGGTGAAAGAATTAGACGCACTAGAAGTACTTGGCGTCGCTTGTGCGGGCGTTAATGGTTGTGACACTTGGGGAGAATTAGATGGCATAACCTGATTCTCTTCTGACTGAGAATCATCCTGCGGCATACTTTTAGTAGCTAAAATATGTACTTTGCAATTTATTGCCCTTTCAGTGCATGAGGGACACATTTTAAGTGGGGGTTCCACAATGGCTTCTAAACACATTGAACATTGGCTTTCCTCAATGTCAGACATGTTGAACAGGCTAGTAATGACCACAAACAAGCTTGAAAACACTTTATTAAGTGAAAAAATAACAATCTTAAAAAACGGTACTGCGCCTTTAAGAGAAAAAGAGCACACACGTTCTGCAAAACTGCCTTAAAATACACCAATCCTTTCAATTTTTTTATATGATATACAAATAATGCAGCTGAGATTGCCCCACAAAGAAAGGAACAGTTAACCCTTTACTGTGCAAAACCGGATCATTACTAGGCCTAAATCCGGACAAAAACACCCCCTCACAAGGGCCCACCGGAGTTGGAGCTTGCTGCTTGATCTGCAATAAAAACTGCGCAACTGAGGCACTAAAATAGGCACTCAATGTTTTTACAGCCTAAAGGAACCGCACCAGAGCGGTTCCAAACTAGCCATGTGGGTTCTAAAACCCAAACCAGAAGCCAAGTGTGCCCTCAATAAAGTCACAAAAAAACGTTAATGAAAAAAACTCTTTCAGTTCCCAAAAACGTTAACAGCACTCCCAGTTCACAAAAACGTTTGCTCACAAACATACTCAGTGTCAACCATTTTTTTATTAGCCCCTTATGCAAGCTTAGTAATACCCCTCTATATCTTCTAGGATTACTGCTTACCCTCTCCCTCATGGGATACTGTCAGCCAATTCTGAAATACCACAGACTGTCCAGAAAAAAAATGACTGAACATACCTCACTGCTTATAGCATGAAAGGGTTCCTCATACTGAAGTTTCTTGTAATCCTCAGCCATTCCGTGGGAACTGCTCTGGATCTTAGTGACAAATGCTAAGATCATCAGCCTCCAGGCAGAAGTCTTCATCCATCTGCTGCCTGAGAGTAAATAGTACACACCGGTACCATTTAAAATAAAAAACTCTTGCTTGAAGAAATAAAAAACTAATATTTTATCACCTATTTCACTTTACCCTTCCTAGTACTTAGAGTAGGCAAAGAGAATGACTGGGGGGTGGAGCTAAGGGAGGAGCTATATAGACAGCTCTGCTGTGGTGCTATTTGCCACTTCCTGTTAGCAGAAGGATAATATCCCACAAGTAATGGATGAATCCGTGGACTCGTCATACCTTATAGAAGAAACTTATACTCTATCTGAATCATGAAAGAAACATTTTGGGGTTTGTGTCCCTTTAACATGTGCCAGTAATGTTTTTATGACCACAATCCAAATTCTTGACACTTAAAGACACATTTATCGGCCACTCTTCACTTCTAATATGATAAAACCTAACACAACACTACCGAGTACCGAAAAAGACTTCAGACTGTTACATTGATTTTGCTCATAGGCAAAACACCCGGCATATTGGATGATATGAAACCATGTAGTGAGATACCTGCTCAATCAGTTAAACTTAAAAAATGAATACTTAGGGCTCTTACACTAATAACAACTATCAAAAATCAATAACCCAACACACATGACCACTATACCCATAATGCACCTCTTCAAATCCCTTAAAAAGGCATGCACACATATTGCTATAGTTTTGGATCACAAAAGGTTAATTGCATAGAACCTATTAGCATCACTATACACCACTGATTTTCAAACCTTTCCTCCGGTCTTTCTAACAGGCCACATTTTGAAAATGTTACAAAGAAAATGAACTGTAATGGCACTACACAGATGCAGATGCAGCAAACAAAATGTGAAAGAGACACTAAAGTCAATTTCTCTTGATTCAGATAAAGCATGCATTAAAAACAAACACTTTCTAATACTTGTATTAATGTTTACTAGCATCAATTTGTGTCTTTTTATCTGCACACTTTGAGGCAACAGCCACTAATGAACATGTGCAATAATCCACAGTATATACATATATGCATTTTGTGATTGGCTGATGGGCTGGCTGTTCACATGTGTCTGTGGTTAGCTAATGGCTGTCATATGTTACAAGATTGAATACATTTCAAATTTGTCAGAAAAAAATCTACTCACTTTAAATTCAAAGTGTGTTTTATTGCATTGTCTTTTTATTATGCATTTGTTGATTTGTACACAATTCCACTGTATTTAATGGTCCTCTAATTTGTTTTGAAAAGGTTTAGAATTGGCTGTTATATTATTATATAGCAAAAACATTTTGAACTCTTGCTTGAGACCCGCAGAGCACTGCTGGTCCGAGCGGTACTTCAAACTGTGTGTTTAACCCATTTTTGGTGGATAAATACACAGTAGTGCAAGCTCGATAATCTTAAAATGACATGCTCTAGCAAATTAGAGGACGCAAATTATGGCCCTTTAAACAAAGCAATGAAAACTCCATTAGCAGTTAATGATGTAATATGATTGGTTGACATTATAAAACAGTAAACAAAGATTTCCTAAAGGTTTCTAAGATACATTACCTGCTTCCTTCCTGCAAAAGTGCAATTGCAATCCGAATTCTATTTCTTAGGAAGATCAACATCAGTATGATGATAACTTCAACAATACAGAGTATGATCACTAAAAAAATAAATAAATCACATTTTAGCTCAAGTCACATACAAAGATATATTCCAGGCATGAACTGTAATTTAAATCTTTTTGAGGCTTTTGTCAACATCTATGATAATATGAGGGGCTGAGGAAGGATCTGTATCGCAAAATAAGAGATTTCCATGATACTTATGCTGTTTGCTTGACATAGCCGCCATTTTGTTATGAAGTCCAGTTTATTTGTATTTATTTTTATGCAATTTTCATGGATAAAGATACGTTATAGGGCATCTAACTAAAGTCTATCATTAAAGGGACATTAAACTGCTGAGGACAACTACAAAAAAATAGTAACTACTCATTAAGTTATTGCATTTCATCATATTCCTGCAGGTCTTTTCAAATCAGTTCTCCAGTTTTTATAGCTTGAAAGTACCAGATAGTGAAGCTCCGCCTCTTCATACTGGGTGCTGCCATTTTGGAGCTCAAGTATACTCAAAGCTGACAGATCAATGATATTGACCACTTCTTGATAGCTGTATCATTTCCAGTTAGTGTGCACAATACATTGTGTGAGCTTTACATTGTTGTACTTTTTGCACAGTTTTATAGCTCCACAGTAGTCTTCTGAGGATTAAGATGAACAATTTCCTATATAGAATTTAAAAATATATAAGGTGGACTCTAATCTTGCTGCATTAACAGTTCAGGTTCTTATGAATGGCAAAGAACTGTCTATGCATTTAGATACAGGTGCTGCTGTATCTGTGATTACTTTAGCAGACTGGGAACGCCTTAACATACAGAGGCCAATAAAGCAAACAACAGTGAGACTGCAGACATACTCTAAATAGTTGCTAGTACCAGTGGGTTGTGTGACAGTCACAGTTATGTTGAACAAATGTAAGAAAAAACTACCTCTATATATCTTAGAGCATGGGGGTCCCCCACCTTTTGGAAGGGAGTGGATAAAGGCTCTTGGTATGCCTGATATTTATAAATACCCATGTCATGTGCTAAATGATAAACAAACTAGACTTGACTGGATTAAGGAGTTAAAAGAGAAATATTCACTGGTGTTTGATGGCCAGTTGGGGACTGTAAAGAGACAACAGGTTTCTTTAAAATTAAAAGCAGGAGCAACACCAATTTTTTTAAAGCAAGAAGTGTGCCATTTGCTCTAAGAGCTGGAGTAAAGGCTGAATTAAAGTGACTTGAGGAGCAGAATATCATCACAAGAGTTCACAGAAGTGAGTGTCAGGAAAAGAAATGGTGAGATCCGCATGGTGGGGACTTCCGCATGGTTCTTATCACACAGCTTGAAATAGATAAGTATCCTCTTCCTAGGATAGATGATCTTTTTGCATCACTGGCAGGTGGCAAGTAATACACCAAAATAGATTTGAAAAATGCATATCTGCAGCTACCTGTACACCCGGATTCTCAACCACTACTCACCATTAATACTCACCGAGGCCTATTCAGGTATAATCGTATGGTTTTTGGTATTGCACCTGCACCAGCTGTCTGGCAGCGTACGATGGATGAGCTCTTGGCTGGAATTCCTGGGACACAGTGCCTGTTAGATGACATGCTGGTGACAGGCAGATCAGAAGAAGAACACAAGGCAGTCTTGCAAAGACTTATGGAATATGGATTGAAGGTGAATTTGGATAAATGCCAATAGAATGAGTGCTGCTCAAATCTTATTGGCTGATTGGAACAGCCAATAGAGTAAGAGCTGCTAAAATCCTATTGGCTGATTTGAACAGCCAATAGGATTTTAGCAGCTCTAATTCATTTTGGCTGATTGAAATCTTTCAGCCAATAGGAATGCAAGGGACGCCATCTTTGATGGCGTCGCTTGCATTGAAGTTCCAGTGTACGGCGGCGACCGCATGAAGAGGATGCTCCACGCCGGATGTCTTCAGGATGGACCCGCTCCGTGCCGGATGGATGAAGATAGAAGATGCCATCTGGATGAAGACTTCTTGCCGCATGGATGAAGACTTTGCCGGCTGGATGGATCCTTCAAGCGGGACTTCAATAACTGTAAGTGGATCGTCGGGGGTTAGTGTTAGTTTTTTTAAGGTTTTTTTGGGTGGGTTTTATTTTTAGATTAGGGTCTGGGCAGTAAAAGAGCTAAATGCCATTTTAAGGGGAAATGCCCATGCAAATGCCCTTTTCAGGGCAATGGGTAGCTTAGGTTATTTTAGATAGTTATTTTATTTGGGGGTGTTGGTAGCGTGGGTGGGTTTTACTGTTGGGGGTTGTTTGTAATTTTTTTTTAGGTAAAAGAGCTGATATCTTTGGGGCAATGCCCCACAAAAGGCCCTTTTAAGGGCCATTGGTAGTTTATTGTAGGCTAAGGTTTTTTTTTATTTTGGGGGGGATTTTTTATTTTTATAGGGCTATTAGATTAGGTATGAAAAAAAATATTTTTGATAATTTGTTTTGATATTTTTCGTAATGTAGTGTTTTTTTTGGTAACTTACGGCTAGATTTAGAGTTTTGTAGTTAAAGACCCGCGTAGCTAACTCTGCATTTTTTCCCAACGCACCCTTCCAACAACGCTGGTATTTAGAGTTGTCTGAGGGGCTGCGTTAGGCTCAAAAAAGGATGCATTGAGCCTAACTTAGCTCCACTTCAACTCAATACCAGCGTTGCTTACGGTAGCGGTAAGCTGGGAAAACGTGTTCGTGCACGATATCCCCATAGGAAACAATGGGGCTGAGCGTTCAGCGTTCAGCTCCTAGTGCAGCCCCATTGTTTCCTATGGGGAAACACTTTCTAAGTCTGCACCTAACACCCTAACATGAACCCCGAGTCTAAACACCCCTAACCTTACACTTATTAACCCCTAATCTGCCGTCCCTGCTATCGCTGACCCCTGCATATTATTATTAACCCCTAATCGTCTGCTCCGGACACCGCCGCAACCTACATTATCCCTATGAACCCCTAATCTGCTGCCCCTAACACCGCCGACCCCTATATTATATTTATTAACCCGTAATCTGCCCCCCCAACGTCGCCGCTACCTTACCTACACTTATTAACCCCTAATCTGCCGCCCCTGCTATCGCTGACCCCTGCATATTATTATTAACCTCTAATCATCTGCTCCGGACACCGCCGCAACCTACATTATCCCTATGAACCCCTAATCTGCTGCCCCTAACACCGCCGACCCCTATATTATATTTATTAACCCCTAATCTGCCCCCCCAACGTCGCCGCTACCTTACCTACACTTATTAACCCCAAACTGCTGACCGGACCTCGCCGCCACTATAATAAATGTATTAACCCCTAAACCGCCGACCTCCCGCCTCGCAAACACTAGAATAAATAGTATTAACACCTAATCTGCCCTCCCTAACATCGCCGCCACCTACCTACAATTATTAACCCCTAATCTCCCGCCCGCACCGTCGCCGCTACTATAATAAAGTTATTAACCCCTAAACATAACTCTAACCCTAACCCTAACACCCCTCTAACATAAATATAATTTATATTAAACGAAATAATATTCCTAAAATTAACTAAATTATTCCTGTTTAAAACTAAATACTTACCTATAAAATAAACCCTAATATAGCTACAATATAACTAATAGTTACATTGTAGCTATTTTAGGATTTATATTTATTTTACAGGCAACTTTGTATTTATTTTAACTAGGTACAATAGCTATTAAATAGTTAATAACTATTTAATAGCTACCTAGTTAAAATAATTACAAAATTACCTGTAAAATAAATCCTAACCTAAGTTACAATTAAACCTAACACTACACTATCATTAAATTAATTAAATAAATTACCTACAATTAAATACAAATAAAAAAAACTATTTTATAATACAAAAAAACCCCACTACATTACAAAAAATAAAAAAATATTACAAGAATTTTAAACTAATTACACCTAATCTAAGCCCCCTAATAAAATAAAATAAAAAAAAAATAATAAAAGTCCCTACCCTATTCTACATTACAAAGTAATCAGCTCTTTTACCAGCCCTTAAAAGGGCTTTTTGCGGGGCATGCCCCAAAGTAATCAGCTCTTTTGCCTGTAAAAAAAATACAACCCCCCCAACATTAAAACCCACCACCCACATACCCCTACTCTAACCCACCCAAACCCCCCTTAAATAAACCTAACACTACCCCCCTGAAGATCTCCCTACCTTGAGACGTCTTCACCCAGCTGGGCCGAAGTCTTCATCCGAAGCGGCATCTTCTATCTTCGTCCATCCGGAGTGGAGCGGAACCATCTTCTTCCCAGCCGACGTAGATCCATCCTCTTCAAGCGATGCCTACTCGCCGAATGAAGGTTCCTTTAAATGACGTCATCCAAGATGGCGTCCCTCGAATTCAGATTGGCTGATAGGATTCTATCAGCCAATCGGAATTAAGGTAGGAAAAATCTGATTGGCTGATTCAATCAGCCAATCAGATTGAGCTTGCATTCTATTGGCTGATCGGAACAGCCAATAGAATGCAAGCTCAATCATATTGGCTGATTGGATCAGCCAATCGGATTGAACTTGAATCTGATTGGCTGACTGAATCAGCCAATCAGATTTTTCCTACCTTAATTCCGATTGGCTGATAGAATCCTATCAGCCAATCGGAATTCGAGGGACGCCATCTTGGATGACGTCATTTAAAGGAACCTTCATTCGGCGAGTAGGCGTCGGTTGAAGAGGATGGATCCACGTCGGCTGGGAAGAAGATGGCTCCGCTCCACTCCGGATGGATGAAGATAGAAGATGCCGCTTGGATGAAGATGTCTGCCGGTCCGGATGTCCTCTTCTGCCCGGATAGGATGAAGACTTCTGCCGGTCTGGATGTCCTCTTCTGCTCCATCGGATGAAGACTTCTGCCCGGCTGGGTGAAGACGACTCAAGCTAGGGAGATCTTCAGGGGGGTAGTGTTAGGTTTATTTAAGGGGGGTTTGGGTGGGTTAGAGTAGGGGTATGTGGGTGGTGGGTTTTAATGTTGGGGGGGTTGTATTTTTTTTTTTACAGGTAAAAGAGCTGATTACTTTGGGGCATGCCCCGCAAAAAGCCCTTTTAAGGGCTGGTAAAAGAGCTGATTACTTTGTAATGTAGAATAGGGTAGGGACTTTTATTATTGATTTTTTTTATTTTTTTTATTAGGGGGCTTAGATTAGGTGTAATTAGTTTAAAATTCTTGTAATATTTTTTTATTTTTTGTAATTTAGTGGGGGTTTTTTTGTATTATAGAATAGTTTTTTTAATTGTATTTAATTGTAGGTAACTTATTTAATTAATTTAATGATAGTGTAGTGTTAGGTTTAATTGTAACTTAGGTTAGGATTTATTTTACAGGTAATTTTGTAATTATTTTAACTAGGTAGCTATTAAATACTTATTAACTATTTAATAGCTATTGTAAGTATTTAGTTTTAAATAGGAATACTTTAGTTAATAAGAGTTAATTTATTTCGTTAGATTAAAATTATATTTAATTTAGGGGGGTGTTAGGGTTAGACTTAGCTTTAGGGGTTAATACATTTATTATAGTAGTGGCGAGGTCCGGTCGGCAGATTAGGGGTTAATACTTGAAGTTAGGTGGCGGCGACGTTGGGGGGGGCAGATTAGGGGCTAATAAATATTATGTAGGTGTCGGCGATGTTAGGGGCAGCAGATTAGGGGTTCATAGGGATAATGTAGGTGGCGGCGATGTGCGGTTGGCAGATTAGGGGTTAAAAATATTTATTATAGTGGCGGCGATGAGGGGGGACCTCGGTTTAGTGGTACATAGGTAGTTTATGGGTGTTAGTGTACTTTAGAGCACTGTAGTTAAGAGCTTTATATACCGGTGTTAGCCCATAAAGCTCTTAACTACAGCCTTTCCATGGGCGTTAGGAGTCTTGTCGGTAGAGGGTCTACCGCTCACTTCAGCCAAGACTCTAAATACCAGCATTAGGAAGATCCCATTGAAAAGATAGGATACGCAATTGGCGTAAGGGGATCTGCGGTATGGAAAAGTCGCGGCTTGAAAGTGAGCGGTAGACCCTTTCCTGGCCGACTCTAAATACCAGCGGGTGGCCAAAAGCAGCGTTAGGACCCCTTAACGCTGCTTTTGACGGCTAACGCAGAACTCTAAATCTAGGCGTTAGTGTTTGTTTTTGTACTTTAGGACTTTGTAATAATGTTTAATTGTAGATTTAAATAATTTTAGTAGGGTTAGGTTTTTTTAATATGTAATTTATTTTATTGGTAGTTTAATGTAATTGTAGTATAATAGTTAGGGTAGGTTAATTAATAGTTTAAAATTAGTTTCTTTGAATTCTACAGGTAAGTTTTAATTTATATTAAGATAGGGATGTTGTAATTATAATTTAAATTTAAGGGATTGTTAGGTTTAGGGGTTAATAGCTTAATTTAGTTTTTGGCGAGGTGGGGGGTTGACGATTTAGGGGTTAATATGTTTAGTTAGTGGTGGTGATGTGGGAGGCCAGAGGTTTAGGGGTTAATACGTTTATTTAGGATGTGGCGGTGGTGAGGAGCGGTAGGATAGGGGTTAATAACTTTATTTAGGTTGCGATGGTGGCGGAGAGTGGCGGGATAGGGGTTAATAACTTTATTTAGGTTGTGGCCGTGGCAGGGAGCGGCGGGATAGGGGGTAATAACTCTATTTAGGTTGCGGCGGTGGCGGGATAGGGGTTAAACATTTTAGTATAGTGGCGGCGTTTAGTGAAATGGTATAAATAAAGTTGGGAAAAACACGAATAGTAGTGTCATCGATGACTGCTAGTTAACAACAGTCCGATGCTCATCGCCCGGTACTTGGTGCGCGTGTTTTTGATGGCTTTATTTATAAATATGGAGATCGTATTCAGATCCGCGGATGCAATGTTAGGCGAGCGTATTGATGCTGGCGAATGCAACACAGTTGACGGTTTGATAGATATCCCCCCTAGTCCATAGTTCACGTCTTCTAGTACATTAGGACTTGAAAAAAACACTTTCCATTGCTTGTGATGCTTCACATTATGGACTGAGGGCCATTCTGTCTCATTCCATGGCTGATGGAACAGACAGGCCAGTGGCTTTTGCCTCCAGAGCACTCACAGCTGCAGAGAAAAACTACTCTCAGATAGATAAAGAGGCTCTGGCAATCATATGGGCAGTAAAAAAAAAAGAGTCATCTTTATATATATATATATATATATATATATATATATATATATATATATATATATATATATATATATATATATATATATATATATAAAAGAGAGGAATATCTGCGCTCAGGAGTGTATGCTGGAAGATAGAAGTTGTATCTAGACACAAGTGTACACCAATTGTATTACTCTTATATGTGTATGTACAGCGTATTATACAGTATTACAATATATCTATAGTGATACAATTTGGATGTTTTATGATAGGTTCAAGCCAAATCAAAGTCTAACTAAGATACAAACTTGATCCAGCACCATAAGTGTTATAAGTCAGTGGGTTGCATACAATAAAGTCAATTTATGACCACTCTTGTATCGGTTCCCAAGTGCCTGCATGACCTCTGCAGCTTCTTCTGATAAAGAGAGAGTCCTCTTGAACAAGTGGATCCTCCCAGTGAGTGTCTGAAACAATAAAGGATAGAGAAGCGCACAAGAAAGGCACCCCTAGTGAAGCCTGTTTGTACTGATGTATTAAACAGAACAAGGTAAATAGAACCACTCACGTGATTTGACCTCAATCGATATGAGGTATAGATAAGACACAGGTTATAGTTGGTACAGTCGATATCTCCTTCTGCTTTCCCTTGTTCCTAGCTGTCCACTGTAATCCTTCAGGTCCTTGAGGAGGTCCAATACCGGCATTCACAGGAAACAGGATCCGGTACAGGTGGAGGTGGTGCAGGGAGTGGCGGCAGTTATATGTTTCCTGTGAATGCCGGTATTGGACCTCCTCAAGGACCTGAAGGATTACAGTGGACGGCTGGGAACAAGGGAAAGCAGAAGGAGATATCGACTGTACCAACTATAACCTGTGTCTTATCTATACCTCATATCGATTGAGGTCAAATCACGTTAGTGGTTCTATTTACCTTGTTCTGTTTAATACATCAGTACAAACAGGCTTCACTAGGGGTGCCTTTCTTGTGCGCTTCTCTATCCTTTATTGTTTCAGACACTCACTGGGAGGATCCACTTGTTCAAGAGGACTCTCTCTTGAACAAGTGAATGCCGGTATTGGACCTCCTCAAGGACCTGAAGGATTACAGTGGACAGCTAGGAACAAGGGAAAGCAGAAGGAGATATCGACTGTACCAACTATAACCTGTGTCTTATCTATACCTCATATCGATTGAGGTCAAATCACGTGAGTGGTTCTATTTACCTTGTTCTGTTTAATACATCAGTACAAACAGGCTTCACTAGGGGTGCCTTTCTTGTGCGCTTCTCTATCCTTTATTGTTTTATATATATATATATATATATATATATATATATATATATATATATAGTCGATACTGCATGCTGCTTAGGGATCATTATTGACAAGTTTTAACCCACAGAAAAGTATCTCAACCACAACAGCAGCAAGGCTTCAGAGATATGCCTTGACTCTGGGTTCCTACCAGTATCATATACAATTTCGTCCAAATGGCCTACATGCTAATGCAGATGCCTTCTCTTGGCTTCCATTGACAATGGATTCCAAATTTACTACCACAAAAAGATCAAATATTTATTTTTGTGAGGTGATAACAGCAAATTAAATTGCAAAGGAGACAGCCAAAGACTCTGTGCTGAGGGAGGTACTTGCTTATGTATGCAAAGGTTGGCCAGTAAAGACTCCATTACATCTCAAGTAATTTCAAAATAGGGCTCTGGAGTTATCACTTTGGGATGGCTGTTTGGTCTGGGAAGAAAGGGTTGTTATTCCTTTTGTGTTACAACAATAGATTCTTGAAATTCTTCATGAAGGTCATCCTGGCATAGTCCGCATGAAACAGAAAGCAAGGGGTCATGTGTGGTGGACAACCATCAACCATCAATGAGGATATTGCCCGTTATGTTTCAGCTTGCACTGGATGTGCCCAAGCACAGCGTGATGTTCCACATGGGTCAGTGCTGGACCAGTGGAAAATAAAATGTATCCGATTGTGGTAGATGCACATTCTAAATGGCCAGAGGTTTTTATTATGTCACAGACTACTGCAGACGCTACAGTTGCTGCATTAAAGAAACTGTTTGCAACGTTTGGCCTTCCCAGAGAGCTTGTTTCAGATAATGGACCCCAGTTAGTTTCTAAGCAATTTCAAGTTTTTCTCAAAGAAAATGGTATTTGTCATCATCGAACAGCACCATATTATCCTGCCACTAATGGTCAAGCAGAACGTTTTGTGAAAACACTTAAAGGTTTTCTGAAAAGCTTAAAAGCAGAGGGAAAGAGACCTGAACCTGAACAACATATATCTGTGTTCCTCCAGCAGTATAGAAATACACCTCATCCAACCACTGGACAACCTCCAGCATGCCTTATGTTAGGTCGAGTGCGTGTGGTGTGTGTCGCATGAGAGTGTTTGTGTATGTGTGCTGTATGAAAGTGTGTATGTGTGTGTTGTATGAGAGTGTGTGTGTATGTGTGCTTTATGAAAGTGTGTATGTGTGTGTTGTATGAGAGTGTGTGTGTATGTGTGCTTTATGAAAGTGTGTATGTGTGTGTTGTATGAGAGTGTGTGTGTATGTGTGCTTTATGAAAGTGTTTATGTGTGTGTTGTATGAGAGTGTGTGTGTATGTGTGCTTCATGAAAGTGTGTATGTGTGTGTTGTATGAGAGTGTTTGTGTATGTGTGCTTTATGAAAGTGTGTATGTGTGTGTTGTATGAGAGTGTGTGTGTATGTGTGCTGTATGAAAGTGTGTATGTGTGTGTTGTATGAGAGTGTGTGTGTATGTGTGCTTTATGAAAGTGTGTATGTGTGTGTTGTATGAGAGTGTGTGTGTATGTGTGCTTTATGAAAGTGTGTATGTGTGTGTTGTATGAGAGTGTGTGTGTATGTGTGCTTTATGAAAGTGTGTATGTGTGTGTTGTATGAGAGTGTGTGTGTGTATGTGTGCTTTATGAAAGTGTGTATGTGTGTGTTGTATGAGAGTGTGTGTGTGTATGTGTGCTTTATGAAAGTGTGTATGTGTGTGTTGTATGAGAGTGTGTGTGTATGTGTGCTTTATGAAAGTGTGTATGTGTGTGTTGTATGAGAGTGTGTGTGTATGTGTGCTTTATCAAAGTGTGTATGTGTGTGTTGTATGAGAGTGTTTGTGTATGTGTGCTGTATGAAAGTGTGTATGTGTGTGTTGTATGAGAGTGTGTGTGTATGTGTGCTTTATGAAAGTGTGTATGTGTGTGTTGTATGAGAGTGTTTGTGTATGTGTGCTGTATGAAAGTGTGTATGTGTGTGTTGTATGAGAGTGTGTGTGTATGTGTGCTTTATGAAAGTGTGTGTTGTTTGAGAGTGTGTGTGTTGTATGAGAGTGTGTGTGGTGTGTGTATGTGTGCTTTATGAGAGTGTGTATGTGGTGTGTTGTTTGAGAGTGTGTGTGTTGTATGAGAGTGTGTGTGTTGTATGAGAGTGTGTGTGTTGTATGAGAGTGTGTGTGGTGTGTGTATGTGTGCTGTATGAAAGTGTGTATGTGTGCTTTATGAGAGTGTGTATGTGGTGTGTTGTATGAGAGTGTGTGTGTTGTATGAGAGTGTGTGTGTATGTGTGCTGTATGAAAGTGTGTATGTGTGTGTTGTATGAGAGTGTGCGTGTATGTGTGCTTTATGAAAGTGTGTGTTGTTTGAGAGTGTGTGTGGTGTGTGTATGTGTGTTTTATGAGAGTGTGTATGTGGTGTGTTGTTTGAGAGTGTGTGTGTTGTATGAGAGTGTGTGTGTTGTATGAGAGTGTGTGTGGTGTGTGTATGTGTGCTGTATGAAAGTGTGTATGTGTGCTTTATGAGAGTGTGTATGTGGTGTGTTGTATGAGAGTGTGTGTGTTGTATGAGAGTGTGTGTGTTGTATGAGAGTGTGTGTGGTGTGTGTATGTGTGCTGTATGAAAGTGTGTATGTGTGCTTTATGAGAGTGTGTATGTGGTGTGTTGTTTGAGAGTGTGGTGTGTTGTTTGAGAGTGTGTGTGGTGTGTGTCACATGAGAGTGTGTGTGATGTGTGTGCTGTTACCATTTACAACACTTTCAAATTTCACTACAATCAGGAATAAAGTATGCACACATTTTAGTAAAAAATTGCAGCTACCTTTCTGTATATTACTTCAAAAAATTTTCAACTGAGCATAAAAATAGGGTGGCAAAGGTATGTGGTATCATGGTACTGGGTCTTCGGGAAAAAGTGTGAAGAAACCTGGCCTAGTACATGCTTTTGTTTTTATTGCACACAATCATATGTTTTTTTCTAACTTATCAAGCTGTTTCTACTCATCACTGTAAATGTGATTTACTTATCAGACCTCCCTCCCTTTAAACAAAATGAATGTTCACCTTGACATTCTGTCTGCCATTCAAATGTTTAAAGAATATTTAAAATTCAAATATTTGATATTAACTTATAAATATTCTATGTAATATAGTAATATTCAAAAGTAAGATTTTAAATATTAAATATGATCCCTATAGGCTTGCATCAACGTTAACAAGAATCAACATTTGAAAGATAATATTAGGGTTCAGTGTCCCTTTAAAGGGACACTGTACCCAAATTTTTTCTTTTGTGATTTAGATAGAGCATGCAATTTTAAGCAACTTTCTAATGTACTCCTATTATCACATGTTCTTCATTCTCTTGGTATGTTTATTTGAAAAGCAAGAATTTAAGTTTAGATGCCGGCCCATTTTTGGTGAACAACCTGGGTTGTCCTTGCTGATTGGACAGCACCAATAAACAAATGCTGCCCATGGTTCTGAACCACAAATTTGCTGGCTCCTTAGCTTAGATGCCTTCTTTTTCAAATAAAGATATCAAGAGAACGAAGAAAATTGATAACAGAAGTAAATTAGAAAGTTGCTTAAAATTGCATGCTCTATCCGAATCATGAAAGAAAAAAATTGGGTTCAGTATCCCTTTAACTCCCTCTGCTATACAGACATTTGGGTTTAGTATCCCATTAACCCTATCAGTAAATGAGAATTAATACATCAGTAGTAGTTGTGCAAAAATATAAATGTCCCTATTAATATATATGAAGCCAGTATTTTCTCTTTTCTTTATTGGTGCAAAAATTACTTTAATTTGTGAACAAATAGTTACTTTTATCTCCATTTTTATATTCTGGTTGAGACACAGATTTATATGTCTATATATATTATAGAAACCAAAGCCTTTACAGATCTTTAGTAATAATGTTTAAACCTGTGCTGTAGCCTTGGTAAAAACAGAATTTAGAATTGTCTGATCATTTTAAAAACATTAACTGTTAAAACCTTAGAAACCAAATAGAAATTTCTACTAAAGGTTCAAATAAATAGATGTAAACATTTTACCATGAACCAGTCTCTTTTTCCATAAAAAAAAAACTTCATCAAAGAAATACTTACTAAATGCTAACCACGTTTGCCTCAATTGTAAGTAAACTCTAAAGTCCGTCTGTAACCCAATGTCATATATAGTTAAGTCAGCACCGGGTACTCCTTTTAAGCTGTCATATTCCCAAAAACAATGCCAGATGCCTGAAAATAAAGACAGGGCAGGATTAGTACAAATCACATAAAGGAATTCCGACATTAAAATGTGAATGTTTCCACGTGAAGCACATTACAAATCTATATGTAATGTAGTGTGCATTATAATACAGTGAATCCTCTCTGTTTCTTTACAGAATTGAGGGAATGTAATTTTAGCTTTTATTTCATTCCAAAATATTTAGTGATGAACTGTTTTTAAGAAACTTCATTGTGACCTGAGCTTTTAAAGTATATATTTAGGCAGGGGGAACACTGGCCCAGACTGGCCATAGGGCATTCAGGGCAAATGCCTGATGGGCCAGGATCTTATGTGGACCTTACTGTTATATAGAAGCCTCACCCTTTCTTAATATGGGTGACAATAGGAAAGCTGTTACTTTCTGTTTGGCTGTTAAGCAGAGTTACTGCAGGATAGAAGATCTGGTCTATTTTGGCTACCTGGGTGACAGATATAAAACTGATGTGGACTGCTCTGCCTTTAAATACCTGGGCCTTTTTTTCATCCCTGTCCAGTCCTGTGCTGTACCTAGCGATGGTTGTTGAACGCCATTTTATTGGGACACCAAAATAATAATGAAATCCCCCATACAATGATCCCGATCTATGGTTCGCATATTCTGATATTAGAAGTGATGTTTAAAAAAGGTTTACAAGAGAATCTTAACGCGCCTTACCCTTTGAATGGATAGGGCAGGGTGCGCTATTATCATTCATATAACAAGTGGTAAGTTATGTGTTGCACTTGATCACAACACTAAAGAGTGCTGGAAAATGTAAAGCTCTGGGATACCTGAAGTCAATTGTGAAAGGGATATATATATATATATATATATATACTGTATATATATATATATATATATATATATATATATATATATATATAGTTACTAATGTGGTGGTGGTTTTAACCATAAAGCAGATACGCCTGTGGCTATCTCCGTCCTCACTTTTGTGGTATCAGCTGTAAAGTATAAGCCAATCACACGCAGTGTTTTCTTTGTTCCGACCCCTTACGCAATCAAGCATGATGGCATATTTCATGATGTAATGCAATTTTATAACTGTCTGGAAAAACAAATAGGCAAAAACTCTAGATTTCGCTATCTGGTTCTGATTAAAGAAATTCTGACATGTAGGTAAAATGATATCTTGGGAAAAAAAGGATATTAAGGGGAATAACTGAGATAGATAAATTAGAAGGAAAATATACAGAAGCTATGGATTGAAAGAGTCAGAATCCCTTAAATAATGCATTTACTTTCAAAAGAGAAATACTGCAAGAGGAATGTATCTGAAATCCACTTATACAATTGTAAGGACAGCCTAATAATAGTAATAAGAATTATCCTGCTCTAAAACATGGTTTCAAAACTCTAGTTTGTTCTGTTGGAAATACATTTCCAGTTTTTATTTTAAGTCAATCATCTTGTTGGATAAATTCCACAATCAGAGTTAAGAATGGAGAAGGTTATTAGATTAAGAGATATGAAAGCAATTGGCAGAGACATAAGTTGTCCTAAACTGAGCCATATTTTATTGCTCCGCTGTGTAATGTCAGTTTTTCAAAACCTAGATGGTGAGCAAATGTGACAGTTTAAAGGAGGAAAGGATATAAAGGAAGTAAATATGGGTATCAGCAGACAATTTCCAGAGAAGAAACTAATAATAATATTAAAAAAAAATGTAAGGAGCCAATTACAAAATAATTTCAGTGTCAAAGTGCTGGTTCATTGGTGGTTCAAATGGTGGTTCATTGGCATTAAAAACGTGACTCAAGTAGTTGCTTAAAGGGATATGAAACCCAAAAATTTTCTTTTGTGATTTAGACAGAGCCTACAATTTAATTTTTTTTTTTTTTTAATTTTTTTCTTTTATCAAATTTGCTTTGTTCTCATGATATTTTTTGTTAAGAGGAACCTACATAGGTATTTGGAGAACTATATGGCAGGAAATAGGGCTGCCATCTAGTGCTCTTGCAAGTGGAAAATATTTTTGCAAAACTGCTGTTGTTAAAGAGCTCAGACATGGGCAGGCTCCTGAGCTTACATCCCTGGTTTTCAACAAAAGTTGAGAGGAGAACGAAGAAAAATTGATACTAGAAGTAAAATAGAAAGTTGTTTAAAATCGCATACTCTGTCTGAATCCAGAAATAAAATGTTTGGGTTTTTGTTCCCTTTGAATTTGGATATAAAGTGCACCCCCCCTCAAGATGCACATAAGTGTACAAGGCAGGGGGGGGGGGCAGGGGATTAGACAAGTAAAACCCAGAAGAGAAAGACGAAAGAAGATAAAAAGGTAATATAGAAAGTAGAGGGGGAAAGGGAATAATGACGAAAAAGGCAATGGGGATGTAAGTTAGGTAAATCAAGGGATAGACAATGAGGAACAAAGGAGCCATTGAAAATGGAGTGGGTAGAAAGTCGAAAAAGATAATTATAGAAAAGGGTGTTGAGTGGAAAGAAGTGAAAAAAGGCCGGAGTAAAACAACAAGACTCAAAAAGTTCTGTTTCATGAGTGTATGAGTTATTTGCAATATGAGTCCAGCCATTCTTAATAAAAAGGAAATGCAAAAAATCAACATGACGCTTAATTCTCTTGTAAGGTCATGTATCCTATACCCTTATGTCTCAGCCTGGGGTACCTGGCACTTTGGTAAAGGGTACTGAGTGGGTTGCTGTTCCATTTTTTATTTATTTTTGTCCTGATGCAGATAAAGATGACATTCATTGTATGACCGAAATCATTTTCTTCTCATTTCTACCCTCAAGCAGACCTGGCAGGCCAGATTATATTTCTCTGCTTGGTCTGGTCAATTGCTCACGCACTGTGACTGACTCGCCTTTACGCATGTAAAGAAACCTCTGGCTTGTTATGCACATTTGAGGACTTGTGTTGAGAATTCCAGGGCCGGACTGGGAATAAAAAGCAGCCCTGGAAAATTTTGGGACCAGCCCTATTTTCCGTTCACTCAGTATAATGCGCACACCCGATTTTTCTGAAAGGGGATAACTGGGATACTCCTTCCCCCAATATTTTGTTTCAGAATTATATTAGTTTGTATTAAAAAAAAAGTTCCAGAATGTTGCTATATGCTCTCCAAAGCCAAATTGCATACAATAATCACCCCTTTAAATTGTAGCTTTCAAGCCCAAGGCCCAGCTGCTGCAGCCCACCGGGAAATCTCCTGGTATCCTGGTAGGCCAATCCAGCCTTTTTGAGAAACACTGCTATAAATAAAAACAACACTTGGTTGTGTATGTGAAGTTAGTTGCATAGATGTGGTAGCAAATAATATTATTTCCCTCTTTATATCTTTTTATAATATAAGTGATACAATATTAAACTATATGTGTGTTATGTGTGTGTTTTAACATACATTCCTGAAAACAAAAAAATATATCACAAACCAATTTGTCACATTCTAAGCCATAAACCATTGCCTCTTATTTTTTAACCTATTAGTATTTAGGTGTTACAGTTGGGCAGCTTAAGGTAAATATTAGGGGTACCTGCTACAAAAAGGTTGAGAAACACTGTTCTATACCCATATAAAATCCTGCACTACACATGTAAATCATACTGTAAAACTTTGTGTTCTTTAATAAAATATTTTACCAAAAAACAATGGTGAATACATGTATACAAATTGTATGCTACAGTTATGTTATTGTTGTTACCGAATGCTCTCATTAAAGGGATATGAAACCCATACATTTTTCTTTCATGATTCAGATAGAGCATGCTATTTTAACCCCTTAATGACCGAGGACGTGCAGGGTACGTCCTCAGAAAAAAGGCAGTTAATGCCTGAGAACGTACCCTGCACGTCCTCGGTGTGGAAAGCAGCTGGAAGCGATCCTGCTCGCTTCCAGCTGCTTTCCGGTTATTGCAGTGATGCCTCGATATGGAGGCATCCTGCAATAACCTTAGATGGCCATCCGATGCAGAGAGAGCCACTCTGTGGCCCTCTCTGCACCGGACATCGATGGCCGGTATCGTTGGTGGGTGGGAGCCGGTGTGGGAGGTGGGTGGCGGCCATCGATGGCCCTGGTCATGTGGAGGGGGGCGGGATCGTGGGCGTGCAAGTCCGGGCGCGCGCGGGGGTGCGCGCACGTGCACGAGGGGGCGCGCGCGGGCGCGCGCCGGGGCAGGGATCGGGTGGGGACCGCTGCACTACAGAAAAAAATGTGTCCCAAAATAAAAGTGGGACCAGTAATTTTTTAAAAAAAACCTTATTCGTTATTTAGGTGGTGGGGGTTGGTCCGTGGGGGGGGGGGGAAGCTACACTACAGAAAAAATTAAAAAAATAAAAAAGAAATAAACATTTGATTGTGCAAAATGGGTACTGGCAGACAGCTGCCAGTACCCAAGATGGCCCCCAATAAGGCAGAGGGGGAGGCTTAGAGAGCTGTTTTGGGGGGGATCAGGGAGGTTGGGGGCTAAGGGGGGATCCTAAACACAGCATATGTAAATATGCTTTTTTTTTTTTTTCTTTTAAAAAAAAAAAAATCTTTTATTTTAGTACTGGCAGACTTTCTGCCAGTACTTAAGATGGCGGGGACAATAGTGGGGTGGGGGAGGGAAGGGAGCTGTTTGGGAGGGATCAGGGGGTGGGATGTGTCAGGTGGGAGGCTGAACTCTACACTAAAGCTAAAATTAACCCTGCAAGCTCCCTACACACTACCTAATTAACCCCTTCACTGCTAGCCATAATACACGTGTGATGCGCAGCAGCATTTAGCGACTTTCTAATTACCAAAAAGCAACGCCAAAGTCATATATGTCTGCTATTTCTGAACAAAGGGCATCCCAGAGAAGCATTTACAACCATTTGTGCCATAATTGCACAAGCTGTTTGTAAATAATTTCAGTGAGAAACCTAAAATTGTGAAAAAATTAACGTTTTTTTTAATTTGATCGTATTTGGCGGTGAAATGGTGGCATGAAATATACCAAAATGGGCCTATATCAATACTTGGGGTTGTCTACTACACTACACTAAAGCTAAAATTAACCCTAGAAGCTCCCTACATGCTCCCTAATTAACCCCTTCACTGCTGGGCATAATACGCGTATTTTGCGCAGGGGCATTTAGCAGCCTTCTAATTACCAAAAAGCAAAGCCAAAGCCATATATGTCTGCTATTTCTGAACAAAGGGGATCCCAGAGAAGCATTTACAACCATTTATGCTATAATTGCATAAGTTGTTTGTAAATAATTTCAGTGAGAAACCTAAAGTTTGTGAAAATATTTGTGAAAAAGTGAAAAAAAATTTTAATTTGATTGCATTTGGCGGTGAAATGGTGGCATGAAATATACCAAAATGGGCCTAGATCAATACTTTGGGATGTCTTCTAAAAAAAAATATATACATGTCAATGAATATTCAGGGATTCCTGAAAGATATTAGTGTTCCAATGTAACTAGCGCTAATTTTGAAAAAAAGTGGTTTGGAAATAGCAAAGTGCTACTTGTATTTATGGCCCTATAACTTGTAAAAAAAGCAAAGAACATGTAAACATTGGGTATTTCTAAACTCAGGACAAAATTTAGAAACTATTTAGCATGGGTGTTTTTTGGTGGTTGTAGATGTGTAACAGATTTTGGGGGTCAAAGTTAGAAAAAATTTGTTTTTTTCCATTTTTTCCTCATATTTTATAATGTTTTTTATAGTAAATTATAAGATATGATGAAAATTATGGTATCTTTTGAAAGTCAATTTAATGGCGAGAAAAACGGTATATAATATGTGTGGGTACAGTAAATGAGTAAGAGGAAAATTACAGCTAAACACAAACACCGCAAAAATGTAAAAATAGCCTTGGTCCCAAACGGACAGAAAATGGAAAAGTGCTGCGGTCATTAAGGGGTTAAGCAACTTTCTAATTTACTTCTATTATCAATATTTATTTGTTCTCTTTGTTTCTTTATATAGCCACCAATCAGCAAGTGCTACCCAGTGTAATATTTTTACACAGAAAACTGTTTACCTCCCCTTCTAACTGCACTGATCTTCCAAGTAGCTGCATATAACTGATTTAAGAGTTCCAATAATTGCAATCCACTTGCAAAGATACCACATCTTCAAATGTTCTCCCAATTAATCATTTATAGTCCAGATGTGTCATATTTGGTTATGTGACAAATTAACTGGGTGTCGAGGCTTTTTAAATGGCCCGGACGGATTATAGAGATGGGAGGATCTGCTCTAGATGTTCCGCCCGCCTTCAGCACCACAAGTGAGGGACTTGAAGGGAGGGGCTACGTCAAAAACATTGCAGCGGACTGGCTGAGTGACGCTGAGCGTGCAAAAAAAATACCTTAACGCTGCATGCGCAAAAGTGTGCAGTACACACATCAATAGAGGCACCATTAAGGTCACTGCACATCGGAGTGAGGCAAGTCTCTAATTAAATAAATTAGTCAGCCACAAGGCCCCAGCGAGTGCGAGGCCTAAGGCGGCTGCCTGATTTGCCTAATTAGAGAGCCGCTTCTGCATAAAATCACATTAAACAAGTTTTAGTACCGAAGTGCCCAATAAATGATTAAATGCTAATCCAAGTTCCAAAACAAAATTGCAGAGTTTCCAATACATCAATTATAGAAGAATTTATTTGATTATTTTTTTTTTTTTGGTATTATTTTTATATAAAACGTTCCCGAGTGTGAGGCAGAGGTCCATACTTTTGGTGCCCACTATTATATGGTGCACCCCTTCTCTTTAAGGAAAAAAACATAATTTATGCTTACCTGATAAATTTATTTCTCTTGTAGTGTAGTCAGTCCACGGGTTATCCATTACTTATGGAATTATATCTCTTCCCCAACAGGAAGTTGCAAGAGGATCACCCAAGCAGAGCTGCTATATAGCTCCTCCCCTCACATGTCATATCCAGTCATTCGACCGAAACAAGACGAGAAAGGAGAAACCATAGGGTGCAGTGGTGACTGGAGTTTAATTAAAATTTAGATCTACCTTAAAAGACAGGGCGGGCCGTGGACTGACTACACTACAAGAGAAATAAATTTATCAGGTAAGCATAAATTATGTTTTCTCTTGTTAAGTGTAGTCAGTCCACGGGTCATCCATTACTTATGGGATACCAATACCAAAGCTAAAGTACACGGATAAAGGGAGAGACAAGGCAGGAACTTTAAACGGATGGAACCACTGCCTGAAGTACCTTTCTCCCAAAAATAGCCTCCGAAGAAGCAAAAGTGTCAAATTTGTAAAATTTTGAAAAAGTGTGAAGTGAAGACCAAGTCGCAGCCTTGCAAATCTGTTCAACAGAAGCCTCATTTTTAAAGGCCCAAGTGGAAGCCACAGCTCTAGTAGAATGAGCTGTAATTCTTTCAGGAGGCTGCTGTCCAGCAGTCTCATAGGCTAAACGTATTATGCTACGAAGCCAAAAGGAGAGAGAGGTAGCTGAAGCCTTTTGACCTCTCCTCTGTCCAGAGTAAACGACAAACAGGGAAGAAGTTTGACGAAAATCTTTAGTTGCCTGCAAATAGAACTTCAGGACACGGACTACGTCCAGATTATGCAAAAGTCGTTCCTTCTTTGAAGAAGGGTTAGGACACAATGATGGAACAACAATCTCTTGATTGATATTCCTGTTAGAAACTACCTTAGATAAGAACCCAGGTTTAGTACGCAGAACTACCTTGTCTGAATGAAAAATCAGATAAGGAGAATCACAATGTAAGGCAGATAACTAAGAGACTCTTCGAGCCGAGGAAATAGCCATCAAAAACAGAACTTTCCAAGATAACAGCTTGATATCAATGGAATGAAGGGGTTCAAATGGAACGCCTTGCAGAATGTTAAGAACTAAGTTTAAGCTCCACGGCGGAGCAACAGTCTTAAACACAGGCTTAATCCTAGCCAAAGCCTGACAAAAAGCCTGAATGTCTGGAATTTCTGCCAGACGCTTGTGTAGAAGAATAGACAGAGCAGAAATCTGTCCCTTTAACGAACTAGCAGATAAGCCCTTTTCTAAACCCTCTTGTAGAAAAGACAATATCCTAGGAATCCTAACCTTACTCCATGAGTAACTCTTGGATTCGCACCAATATAAATATTTACGCCATATCTTATGGTAAATTCTTCTGGTAACAGGTTTCCTAGCCTGTATTAAGGTATCAATAACCGACTCCAAGAAGCCACGCTTTGATAGAATCAAGCGTTCAATCTCCATGCAGTCAGCCTCAGAGAAATTAGATTTGGATGGTTGAAAGGACCCTAAATTAGAAGGTCCTGCCTCAGAGGCAGAGACCATGGTGGACAGGACGACATGTCCACTAGGTCTGCATACCAGGTCCTGCGTGGCCACGCAGGCGCTATCAGAATCACCGATGCTCTCTCCTGTTTGATCTTGGCAATCAGTCGAGGAAGCATTGGAAATGGTGGAAACACATAAGCCATGTTGAAGACCCAAGGGGCTGTCAGAGCATCTATCAGCACCGCTCCCGGGTCCCTGGACCCGTAACAAGGAAGCTTGGCGTTCTGGCGAGATGCCATGAGATCCAGATCTGGTTTGCCCCAACGATGAATCAGTTGAGCGAAGACCTCCGGATGAAGTTCCCACTCCCCCGGATGAAAAGTCTGGCGACTTAGAAAATCCGCCTCCCAGTTCTCCACGCCTGGGATGTAGATCGCTGACAGGTGGCAAGAGTGCGACTCTGCCCAGCGAATTATCTTTGAGACTTCCAACATCGCTAGGGAACTCCTGGTTCCCCCTTGATGATTGATGTAAGCCACAGTCGTGATGTTGTCCGACTGAAATCTGATAAACCTCAGAGTTGCTAACTGAGGCCAAGCTAGAAGAGCATTGAATATTGCTCTTAACTCCAAAATATTTATTGGGAGGAGTTTCTCCTCCTGAGTCCATGATCCCTGAGCCTTCAGGGAATTCCAGACTGCGCCCCAACCTAGAAGGCTGGCGTCTGTTGTTACAATCGTCCAATCTGGCCTGCGAAAGGTCATCCCCTTGGACAGGTGGGGCCGAGAAAGCCACCATAGAAGAGAATCTCTGGTCTCTTGATCCAGATTTAGTAGAGGGAACAAATCTGAGTAATCCCCATTCCACTGACTTAGCATGCACAATTGCAGCGGTCTGAGATGCAGGCGCGGAAATGGTACTATGTCCATTGCCGCTACCATTAAGCCGATTACTTCCATGCACTGAGCTACTGACGGGTGTGGAATGGAATGAAGGGCACGGCAAGCATTTAGAAGTTTTGATAACCTGGCCTCCGTCAGGTAAATTTTCATCTCTACAGAATCTATAAGAGTCCCTAGGAAGGGAACCCTTGTGAGTGGTAATAGAGAACTCTTTTCCACGTTCACCTTCCACCCATGCGACCTCAGAAATGCCAGAACTATCTCTGTATGAGACTTGGCAGTTTGAAAACTTGACGCTTGTATCAGAATGTCGTCTAGGTACGGAGCTACCGCTATGCCTCGCGGTCTTAGTACCGCCAGAAGTGAGCCCAGAACCTTTGTAAAGATTCTTGGAGCCGTAGCTAACCCGAAGGGAAGAGCTACAAACTGGTAATGCCTGTCTAGGAAGGCAAATCTTAGGTACCGATAATGATCCTTGTGAATCGGTATGTGAAGGTAGGCATCCTTTAAGTCCACAGTGGTCATGTACTGACCCTCTTGGATCATGGGTAGGATGGTTCGAATAGTTTCCATTTTGAATGATGGAACTCTTAGGAATTTGTTTAGGATTTTTAAGTCCAAGATTGGTCTGAAGGTTCCCTCTTTCTTGGGAACCACAAACAGATTTGAATAGAATCCTTGCCCGTGTTCCGTCCGCGGAACTGGGTGGATCACCCCCATTAGTAAGAGGTCTTGTACACAGCGTAGAAAAGCCTCTTTCTTTATTTGGTTTGCTGATAACCTTGAAAGATGAAATCTCCCTTGTGGAGGAGAAGCTTTGAAGTCCAGAAGATATCCCTGAGATATGATCTCCAACGCCCAGGGATCCTGGACATCTCTTGCCCAAGCCTGGGCGAAGAGAGAAAGTCTGCCCCCCACTAGATCCATTTCCGGATAGGGGGCCCTCTCTTCATGCTGTCTTAGGGGCAGCAGCAGGTTTTCTGGCCTGCTTGCCCTTGTTCCAGGACTGGTTAGTTTTCCAGCCCTGTCTGTAACGAGCAACAGCTCCTTCCTGTTTTGGAGCGGAGGAAGTTGATGCTGCTCCTGCCTTGAGGTTACGAAAGGCACGAAAATTAGACTGTTTGGCCTTTGATTTGGCCCTATCCTGAGGCAGAGCATGGCCCTTACCTCCCATAATGTCAGCGATAATTTCTTTCAAGCCGGGCCCGAATAAGGTCTGCCCTTTGAAAGGAATATTAAGCAATTTAGATTTAGAAGTCACATCAGCTGACCAGGATTTAAGCCATAGCGCTCTGCGCGCTTGGATGGCGAATCCGGAGTTCTTAGCCGTAAGTTTGGTTAAATGTACGACGGCATCAGAAACAAATGCGTTAGCTAGCTTAAGTGCTTTAAGCTTGTTCATAATTTCATCCAATGGAGCTGTGCGAATGGCCTCTTCCAGAGACTCAAACCAGAATGCCGCCGCAGCAGTGACAGGCGCAATGCATGCAAGGGGCTGTAAGATAAAACCTTGTTGAACAAACATTTTCTTAAGGTAACCTTCTAATTTTTTATCCATTGGATCTGAAAAGTCACAACTATCCTCCACCGGGATAGTGGTACGCTTAGCTAAAGTAGAAACTGCTCCCTCCACCTTAGGGACCGTCTGCCATAAGTCTCGTGTGGTGGCATCTATAGGGAACATTTTCCTAAATATGGGAGGAGGGGAAAAAGGCACACCGGGTCTATCCCACTCCTTGCTAATAATCTCTGTAAGCCTTTTAGGTATAGGAAACACGTCAGTACACACTGGTACCGCATAGTATCTATCCAACCTACATAATTTTTCTGGAATTGCAACCGTGTTACAATCATTCAGAGCCGCTAATACCTCCCCTAGCAATATGCGGAGGTTCTCAAGCTTAAATTTAAAATTAGAAATCTCTGAATCCAGTCTCCCTGGATCAGATCCGTCACCCACAGAATGAAGCTCTCCGTCTTCATGTTCTCTACATTGTGACACAGTATCAGACATGGCTCTCACATCATCAGCGCGCTCTGTCCTTAACCCAGAGCTATCACGCTTGCCTCTTAATTCTGGCAATTTAGATAATACTTCTGTCATAACAGTAGCCATGTCTTGCAAAGTGATTTGTAAGGGCCTGCCTGATGTACTTGGCGCCACAAAATCACGCACCTCCTGAGCGGGAGGCAAAGGTACTGACACGTGAGGAGAGTTAGTCGGCATAACTTCCCCCTCGTTGTCTGGTGATAATTTCTTTACATGTAAAGACTGACTTTTATTTAAAGTTACATCAATGCATTTAGTACATAACTTTCTATGGGGCTCCACATTGGCCTTCATACATAGTGAACAAACAGATTCATCTGTGTCAGACATGTTTAAACAGACTAGCAATGAGACTAGCAAGCTTGGAAAATACTTTTCAAATAAATTTACAAGCAATATAAAAAACGCTACTGTGCCTTTAAGAGGCACAAAAAGCTGTCACAGTTGAAATAACAATGAACCAAATTAGTTTTAGCAACCAAATTTTCACAGTAAATGTATTAAGTTAGCAAAGGATTGCACCCACCAGCAAATGGATGATTAACCCCTTAATACCCAAAAACGGATAACAATTTAATAATTAACGTTTTTATCACAGTCAAACACACTGTCACAGGTCTGCTGTGACTGATTACCTCCCTCAAAATGAATTTTGAAGACCCCTGAGCTCTCTAGAGACGTCCTGGATCATGGAGGATGAAGTAGAAAGATTATGACTGAATTTTTACTGCGCAAAAAAGCGCTAAAATAGGCCCCTCCCACTCATATTACAACAGTGGGGAAGCTCAGTTAACTGTTTCTATGCAGAAACAAAAGTTAGCCATGTGGTAAAAATCATGCCCCAATAAGTTTTATCACCAAGTACATCACAAAAAACGATTAACATGCCAGTAAACGTTTTGAACATACATTTTAAAAGTTATGAAGTGTTATTAATAAGCCTGCTACCAGTCGCTTTTACTGCAGTTAAGGCTCATACATTACTTCAGTATTAACAGTATTTTCTGAGTCAAATTCCATTCCCTAGAAAAATACTTCAGTGTACACACACTCATCAGCCTAATACCAGTCGCTACCACTGCATTTAAGGCTGAACTTACATTACATTGGTATCAGCAGTAATTTCTCAGTCAATTCCATTGCTTAGAAAAATAATTTACTGCACATACCTCGTTTGCAGGGGGCCCCTGCATGCTATTCCCCTTTTCTGAAGTTACCTCACTCCTCAGAATGTGCGAGAACAGCCAGTGGATCTTAGTTACGTCTGCTAAGATCATAGAAAACGCAGGCAGATTCTTCTTCTAATGCTGCCTGAGAAACAAACAGCACACTCCGGTGCCATTTAAAATAACAAACTTTTGATTGAAGAAATAAACTAAGTTTAAAAACACCACAGACCTCTCACAACGACCTATCTTTAGTTAGGTTGCAAGAGAATGACTGGATATGACATGTGAGGGGAGGAGCTATATAGCAGCTCTGCTTGGGTGATCCTCTTGCAACTTCCTGTTGGGGAAGAGATATAATCCCATAAGTAATGGATGACCCGTGGACTGACTACACTTAACAAGAGAAATAGTCTGTACTGTTTCCAGCAACAATTAACATGTGGGGAAGTGTTGCATATATGATAACATGCTACTGTTGCCGTAAGAGAGGATTTTGAGTCTGTATTCTAAGTGTATTTGCCTCTGCCCTTGGTTTTGAATATTGTTGAAAGGAAAAGAAGGGAAGGCAAAGTGAAAAGGAAAATAAAATCTAATTCTTTTGTAACTTCATTTATAAGTTTTATATAAGCATTTGCCTTTATGTTTGATTTAATATAGTGCAGAAAGGATAAGAAAGTAGCAAAAACCAAATAACCAAATCTAATTCTTTTGTAACTTCATTTATAAGTTTTATATAAGCATTTGCCTTTATGTTTGATTTAATATAGTGCAGAAAGGATAAGAAAGTAGCAAAAACCAAATAGGAAAACTCAATAACTAACTAGACTTGAAAGGAAATTATTATAGTAAAAAAAAAAAGAAAGAGAGAAAAGATGAACCTCTTAGATCTTGATTTTCTGCCACTCTAAATCCTGGTCTCAAAGGATGTTTGGAAACTTGATACCATTAACACAACCTGTCACTAATTTGTGCTAAAAGTCAATTTGTGCCAACTGCATTGTATTTGCAGCATCGGAATATTGTCATGTTGCACCATTGTGAAGGATTACATGAGTGTGTGCGTGTGTGTGTATGTGTATATATATATATATATACACGCACATATATATATACACACACACTGTATATATAATCCAATTTCATTACACTAATGAATTCTTATATGTACATTTATTTAGGAATCAAAAAAGATATGGAGATTTTATATTTAATGTGCCAGAAAATTAAATGCCAAATAAATGCTAGATAGAATGATGCATTAAAAAAAAAAGATGAGTCTGAGAAAAACATCTAGATGTATATTTTAAAGTTTCATTAGCTGTTTAAATATTGACAAAATAAGTGGAAAGTTTTAGTGTCTATAAAACAATGGGAACTGCCATGTTGTAACTTAGGTTATCTTCTCTGCTGTGGCCAATTAGGAACAGTTAGAAATAGGTCACTAGAGTGTGCAGCTAATGGCTGTGTGGAATATAACAGTGTTCTTCACTTCCATTTCTAACAGGAACTGAAATGCTCATCACCATCTCAGAATGGAATTACAGGAAAAGGGGATAAAATAAATAAATAATGAAAGTATTTTGCAGGGATTTTTCTTATATACAGTTGATATAAAAAAGTCTACACACCACTGTTAAAATGTCAGGTTTCTGGGATGTAAAAAATTGAGACAAAGATAAATCATTTCAGAACTTTTTCCACCTTTAATGTGACCTATAAACTATACAACTTAATTAAAAAACGAACTGAAATCATTAAGGTGGAGGGAAGTAAACAAAGAAACTAAAATAATGTGGTTGCATAAGGGTGCACCTTATAACTGAGGGTGTAGCTGTGTTCAGAATTAAACAATCACATTCAAAACCATGTTAAATAAGAGTCATCACACACCTGCCATAACTTAAAGTGCCTCTGATTAACCCCAAATAAAGTTCAGCTGTTCTAGTAGGTCTTTCCTGACAAATCATGTGTTCAGATAACAGTAGTGCTGTAATACAGTGATTTTTAACCTTTTTTTTGCCGTGGCACACTTTTTTACATTAAAAAATCCTGTGGCACACCACCATCCAAAATTTTTTAAAAAATCACACATTGTAGCCTAATATATGTATATATACACACATACATACACACAAACAAACACATACTGTATGAATTGTGCTGTTATGCCATGCCTCCTACAAACTACCCCTGCACTGGGAGTAAAAAACAAGCAAAGTTTAAAAAATATGTCACACTGTTGTCAGTCTGCCGTGGCACACCTGAGGATCTCTCACGGCACACTAGTGTGCCACGGCACACTGGTTGAAAAACACTGCTGTAATAAAATCAAAAGTTGCTTCAACAAAGTATTAGTTTTATTTTTTTATTTTTACTTCCCTTCACCTAAAAGATTTCAGTTTGTTTTTCAATTGAGTTGTACAGTTTATAGGTCACATTAAAGGTGGAAAAAGTTCTGAAATTATTTATCTTTGTCTCATTTTTTTTACATAACAGAAACCTGACATTTTAACAGGGGTATGTAGACTTTTTATATCCACTGTGTGTGTATATATATATATATATATATATATATATATATATACACACACACAATTTATAATTTTATATTACCATCTCAAAGTGTTGTATGTACCTTTAAGTAAATTCATAAAATTGACTAAATTGTATGTTCTTCTGAAGATATATTGGCTTATACTGCATAGGGAATTATAAAGTGTGATTCTCATTAATTAATTCTTAAAAACATTACAAAAAACAGCACTTACCATATCCTACCACTCCAATTACACCGAATATAAAAATCCAGAAAAATACTCCAGCTGTAAACCTCAGGAGTATTAGAAAAAGTAGACTTATAACCATAGCAATAAAGAGTGCACTAGAAAGAAGAGATAGAACAATATTAGGGAAATACGTTCTTTTGTAGATAAACTATAAATAACCAATTGCCAACACATTTAGAATTATTAGGTCAGCATGAAAATAAAAGTTACAAAGTCAGGAGGTATATAAGCCATATTGAGAAAATTAGATTTTTTGTTATCTATAATACCATTTATGTTACTTGACATAAAAAAGTCTATAGATTTGTTTAACATGAAAAGTACAGATCAAAAAGGTCCAGTCTTCAGATTGTATTTCGCTAAACGGTGTTACCACCTGCAAGTAATTAAGATAAGAGTAACATATCCTGCTTTTAACTCTTTTAAAGCAACTTAAAATGGAAAAAAGTCACTTACATCAATATCCAATACCAGGAACTCGCATAGTCTTCGAAAATCTTCATTCCCACAGATCTTGCGTCAATTACGCTATTAATACCACTTGAATTAAAAAAAATATTACATTAAGTGACATACCTGATGTAAACAAAAAAACTGCTACTAAGTTAGTTTGAGAGTAGATTTGGGTTATAACAATATTAGCTGTTTTATTGATACAGATAACAACTATAAAGCAGGACTGTATTGATGCGAAAGGTGTTATAAGCAAAATAAAAAATAAAAACACGTTAGGATGGTAATTCTTAAAGTGTTAAAATACATTACCTAAGGCCCTTTTCAATATGCTACATAGATTTGGCAACATCTTTTTTTTTTCTGTTTACTATTTTTTTTAATTTAAATAATAAAAAAATAAAAAATAAATGAGAAACAAATAATAAGCAATTTCTTCAAGGAGAGAAGTTTTAAGTATATTATAATTAATTGCATATCTGAGATCAGGATGCTATGTGAGCGATGTCAGTTCAGAATAACCATTAGTATTATAACTAGGATTCAGGGGGAAAAACACTTAAAGGGACATGAAACCCAAATTTTTTTCTTTCATGATTCAGATAGAGAATACAATTTTAAACAACTTTATTTACTTCTATTATCTAATTTGTTTCATTCTCTTGGTATCATTTGTTGAAGTAGCAACAATCCACTAATGGTTTCTGATTGAACTCATGGGTGAGCCAATTACAATCGATGTATACTGTATATATATATATATATATATATATATATATATGCAGCTACCAATCAACAGCTAGAACCTAGGTTCTCTGCTGCTCCTGAGCTTTGCTAGATAAAGCTTTCAGGAAAGGATAACAAGAGAAGGAAGCAAATTAAATAATAGAAGTAAATTGGAAAGTTGCTTAAAATTGTATTCTCTATCTGAATCATGAAAGAAAAAAATGTAGGTTTCATGACCCTTTAAATATAGCATTAATATTATTATTATCATCATTTATTTGCACTAAATGACAAAATACAATAACAAAAATGAATAGGAGTAGAGGTAGAGGGTCCGACCTATGAGTGCCTGATGAAGATGAACTTGTATAAAGATGGTTTAAAGAACAGGTAGGCTTGTGGTTAACAGAGTACAAGTGGGTAGGATGAGGAGAAGAGAAGCCCACATTTTTTGTTCCATGATTCAGATAGAGAAGGCAATTTTAAACAACTTTCTAATTTACTCCTATTATACATTTTTCTTTGTTCACTTGCTATCTTTATTTGGAAAAAAACAGGAATCTAAGCTTAGGAGCCAGCCCATTTTTGGTTCAGCACCCTGGGTAGTGCTTGCTGATTGGAGGCTACATTAAGACATCAAGAGCTACCCAGGTGCTGAACAGATACCAAGAGAAAGAAGAAAATTAGAATGTTGCTTAAAATTGCATGCGCTATCTGAATCATTAAAGTTTAATTTTGACTAGACTATCCCTTTAAGGTTACTATTAAACCTCCAAACAACAGCCAGTGAACTCACATACAATTAAAAGAATGAGAAACGTTCTGAAATATTTGTTGATAGAGTTTTCAGTGAACTGTTAAAACTTTATCAGCATCATGCCATTAAAAGAGACATGAAACCCCAAAATATTATTTCATGATTCAGACAGAGATTTCCATTTTAAACAACTTTGCTATTTATTTCTATTATCGAATTTGCTTCCTTCTCTTGATATCCAATACCATGAGGCATATTTGTGCAGCCACCAATCAGCAGCTCCTGAGTCTACCTAGGTATCCGTTTCAACAAAGGATATAAAGAGAACAAAACAAATGAGATAATAGAAGTAAATTGGAAAGTTGTTTAAAATCGCATTCTCTATCTGAATCATGACATAAAAAAATTTGTTTTGTGTCCCTTTACGAAAACCATATAATGGAGAGATTAGATGATTTTTGTTGATAAATATGTAGGCTCCTTCTAATAGAATCATGTGAGACTTCTAGCAGAGCAATTAAAGGGACACTAAATATTTATTTATATATATATATATATATATATATATATATATATATATATATACATACATACATACATACACACACATTGTGTATACTATATCTCTATTTTTGAGTTGTGTATATGTTTGTAGCTGATGAACTAATACAGACTGTTAAATCCCCCCTATCTCAAGAAAAAAAACCTCAGTCTTGATAACCAACGCATTTCAAATTGGTCTTCAATAAGGAAAACTACCATTTAAAATAAATAAATAATAAAAAAGCATTTTCTTCAGCTATCTGTTGCTGCACACAAGGGTTCTGTTGCGATACCTTGATGCAATATTTCTGGCAAAATATAAACGTCCTTTGTAAAAGTATATTGAATAGGGCCACAGTGTACATTTCACTTCATTACAACCAATTTAAGTTACATTTAAGGTGTAATAAAATACTATGTTCATGCAGCAGAGCAAAAGCAATGTAGGAAAAAAAGAGTTATAGATGTATTTCCTTGCACTATACAATACATCATAAGTGGTGTTATAAAGTTAAATATTATATTTCAAAGTGCATGTTCCACTTTGTTAAATATCAGGCTGCATGCAGTGACTATGGAAAAGCAACCTTGTATGCAGTGCTAGAACACAGCAATAATCGCTAGCTACTTCTCAGTGTGACATTAAAGGGACGTTGTACTCTAGATTTTTATTTGCATACATGTTTTGTAGATAATGCATTTATATAACCAATCTGGGAGTGTTTTTGTAAAAATGTATAGTTTTGCTTATTTTTAAATAACATTGTGCTGATTTTCAGACTCCAAACGAAGCCCCAAAGTATCAGATGTATACTGATGTCTACAGACTCCTGGTTATGTAATGGGTCTTTTCATATGCAGGGGAGGGTCTGCTCTTCCTTTTTCCCAGCCCCTTTCAGTGGGTGTCCCAGTCTAACCTCATCAATAGTGCTAAACTGGGAGCTTATAAGTAAGTTTTTCAAAGGTTTTATACTGCATGTTTATATCAGTATTTGTGCATTGTTCAGGGACGGGACTACCATTGGTGCAGCAGGTGCGATGGCACCAGGGCCCTAGTGTTGGGGGGGGGGGGGGGCATGGCAGTTAGTCCATATATGTGTGTGCAGAATATTTACAATTCTAATGCAGGGGAGCCTTTTGATTAGTGCAGGTTGCAGGTCAATCTATCTATCCATCTCTCCTCAAAATTCCTCATTATACAGGACAGCATGTATATTATTACTATTGCTTACTACTGAGTTACCTTTTGGGGGACCCAAAAAACACTTTTGCACCAGGGCCCTCTGTTGAGTAGGTCCCCTACTGGCATTGTTGTAAGGTTGTTAAGGGGTTAAACATTTTTAAATGATTTTGCCTTTAAGGTAACATTTTGATTTTTCCCACTTTTAATCATTGAACTCTCCTTATACCTCATATGATCTCTCTAAACCACTCCTCCCACATAAATTGATTAAATCTCTGTATTTTAAAAGCAGATATAGGTAATAAGAAGATATTTACTCCTGGAGATCAGCTGAAGTGTATTTAAACTAACAGCTGGTAAGCACAGCATGTGTGTGAATATTATGACGAATAAAGCTTTGTATATCAGATTTAGAACATAATTGGTTAATGCTCCAGCAGATGTGAATTTTAAAACTGCAGAGATAATATTGATTTAAACATTTTCATTTTCATTATTGCTCTGTTCTAGCAGAAAAGCTAAAGCCATACAAGAAAAATAAATAAAAATAATATATATGTATTTAACCTTTTAATTCCAGACTGAATGGCATTTACATGACTATAAAATGAAAAAAATGGGATATGAAGATGAAACCAAATAATTAGATTGAAATGATGATACATATATGACCTAAAACCAAAATGTCTACCTGCATAGCATGTTAGTATTACAAAACAATTGTTAAAAAACAATGAGACATACTGTATATATTATAAAACTATGAACTGTATAGGTACAAAACCCGCTATTTAAAGGGATATGAAACCCAAAAAATTTATTTTGTGATTCAGACAAAACATATAATTTAAAAAAGTTTCCAATTTACTTATATTATCAAATTTGCTTTGTTCCCGTGATATCCCATGTTGAAGAGATACCTAGGTAGGCATCTGGAGCAATACATGGCAGGAAATAGTACTCCCATCTAGTGCTCTTACAAATGGATAACATTCTTGCAAAACTGTTGCCAAATAGTGCTCAAGAAATGGGCTGGCTCCTAAGCTTACGTCCCTGCTTTAAAAAAAAAAAAAAATACCAATAGAACGAAGAAAAAATGATGATAGAAGTAATATAGAAAGTTGTTTAAAATTTTATGTTCTATCTCAGTGTTTACCAACCGCGGTCCTCAAGTAACCCCAACAGTCCTGGTTTTCATTATAGCTGAACTAGAGCACAGGTGAAATAATCAGCTGATGGCTGAGAGCAAGTTAGTAACCATGGTTACTGATCAGCTGATTACTTCACCTGTGCACTGGTTCAGCTATAATGAAAACCAGGATTGTTGGGGGTACTTGAGGACCGCGGTTGGGAAACACTTTATCTATCTGAATAATGAAAGAACAATTTTGGGTTTCATATCCCTTTAAACTGGCTGGGACTTGAAAATGTTTGAATTTCAGAATATTTGTATATTTGCATCTGAAAAATGGAACAGTTTGTAGTTGGGATGGGACCAAGTGTAAACATCATTATATAATTTGTAATACTTTACATAATAGATATTTGCATTCATGCACTTTGGGTGCTAATGAACGGGGAAGAAGGCAGCGGTCACAAGCAGAATTCGGCTCTTTTCAGAGTCAGATTTATTTTTGTGACAGTGCAACTTTCTGGATTTGCACAGAGCTCAGTGTGTATCACTCTTGCAAGACTAAATCCGGCTACTAAAAGAGCCGAATACTCTTCTGCATTTGTTAGCTCCAGAGGTGCATGAAAGCTCATATCTAATACGTAGTACCATTAAAAAGATAGTACAGTAATGTAATCAGAGAGGCAATATTTATTGTTTTAAAGAGATATAGACTAGCATTTGCATTTTAGAACACAAAAACCAAACTAAAGATGCAGGCCGAGAAGACTGGTGGAAAAATGGTAAATTTATTTTTGCAAAAAATATTTATGAAAAGGTATGGATTTTAGAATAGCAGATTTGGGGATTTTTACCTGGATTTGCATATACAGTATACTTTTGATTCTATTTCAATTTAAAAGATTTAAAACCAAATACATTTTCTTTTGTGATTCAGACAGAACATACTATTTTAAAATGTTTTCCTGTTTACGTCTATTATCAAATTTTCTTTGTTCCCATGATATTCCATGTTGAAGAGATACCTAGGTAGGCATCTGGATCACTATATGGCAGGAAATAGTGCTGCCATCTAGTGTTATTGAAAATGGATAACATTCTTGCAAAGCTAAGCTTACGTCCCTGGTTTTCAACAAAAGATACCAAAAGAACAAGGAAAAATTGATAATAGAAATAGATTAGAAAGTTGTTTAAAATCACATGCTCTTTCTTAATCACAAAAGGAAAATTTTGGGTTACTATACCTTTAAATACTAACATCTGTTTAACCACTTGAATGGCATTGTCGGCTATGTTCAAAGCGGGAAATATATTAATTTAGAAAGTCTCATTATGTCAACATCACATAAATCCAGAATTTCCTAATATTGCAAGTTTTTAAGTAAGAACTTTAAAATGAACAAAGCAAAACACGCAGACTTGATCATTCAAACCATAATTAACACTAAACGATTAAATGTTTATATCCAGAAAGAAAAAAACTACCAAATTAAGCTAATTACCTCATTAAACAATTTCAGTTAAACTAATTAACTCATCAATATTCCTGACACAAACATAAAAAAACAGACACAAAAATTAATGATAATTATAAGTTATCATTAATTACACTCAACAATAAAGACCATAATTGAACATAAAGTATAAAGCATAGTGGGGGGAAAAAATCAGTCACCAATCATTAGAATCAATTAGATCTAATTATGGGTTCCCCAATCACTATGAAAAAAAGATCAATATATTTGATGCATCATACTCTCTTTATAAACCCTTGATAGCAAACACTTGGGCCTAGATTTGGAGTTTGGCGGTAGAAGGGCTGTTAATGCTCCGCGGGCTTTTTTCTGGCCGCACCATAAAATTAACTCTGGTATCGAGAGTTCAATAAAATGCTGCGTTAGGCTCCAAAAAAGGAGCGTAGAGCATTTTTACCGCAAATGCAACTCTCGATACCAGAGTTGCTTACGGACGCGGCCAGCCTCAAAAACGTGCTCGTGCACGATTCCCCCATAGGAAACAATGGGGCTGTTTGAGCTGAAAAAAAACCTAACACCTGCAAAAAAGCCGCGTTCAGCTCCTAACGCAGCCCCATTGTTTTCTATGGGGAAACACTTCCTACGTCTGCACCTAACACTCTAACATGTACCCCGAGTCTAAACACCCCTAACCTTATACTTATTAACCCCTAATCTGCCGCCCCCGCTATCGCTGACCCCTGCATTATATTATTAACCCCTAATCTTCCGCTCCGTAAACCGCCGCTACCTACGTTATCCCTATGTACCCCTAATCTGCTGCCCCTAACACCGCCGACCCCTATATTATATTTATTAACCCCTAACCTGCCCCCCACAACGTCGCTGCCAGCTACTTACAATAATTTACCCCTAATCTTCCGACCGCAAAGCGCCGCCACCTACGTTATCCTTATGTACCCCTAATCTGCTGCCCCTAACACCGCCGACCCCTATATTATATTTATTAACCCCTAATCTGCCCCCCACAACGTCGCCGACACCTGCCTACACTTATTAACCCCTAATCTGCCGAGCGGACCTGAGCGCTACTATAATAAAGTTATTAACCCCTAATCCGCCTCACTAACCCTATCATAAATAGTATTAACCCCTAATCTGCCCTCCCTAACATCGCCGACACCTAACTTCAATTATTAACCCCTAATCTGACGACCGGAGCTCATCGCTACTATAATAAATGGATTAACCCCTAAAGCTAAGTCTAACCCTAACACTAACACCCCCCTAACTTAAATATAATTTTAATCTAACGAAATAAATTAACTCTTATTAAATAACTTATTCCTATTTAAAGCTAAATACTTACCTGTAAAATAAATCCTAATATAGCTACAATATAAATTATAATTATATTATAGCTATTTTAGGATTAATATTTATTTTACAGGTAACTTTGTATTTATTTTAACCAGGTACAATAGCTATTAAATAGTTAAGAACTATTTAATAGTTACCTAGTTAAAATAATAACAAATTTACCTGTAAAATAAATCCTAACCTAAGTTATAATTAAACCTAACACTACCCTATCAATAAATTAATTAAATAAAATACCTACAATTACCTACAATTAACCTAACACTACACTATCAATAAATAAATTAAATACAATTCCTACAAATAACTACAATTACATAAACTAACTAAAGTACAAAAAATAAAAAAGAACTAAGTTACAAAAAATAAAAAAATATTTACAAACATAAGAAAAATATTACAACAATTTTAAACTAATTACACCTACTCTAAGCCCCCTAATAAAATAACAAAGACCCCCAAAATAAAAAAATGCCCTACCCTATTCTAAATTAATACATTTAAAAGCTCTTTTACCTTACCAGCCCTGAACAGGGCCCTTTGCGGGGCATGCCCCAAGAAAATCAGCTCTTTTGCCTGTAAAAAAAAACATACAATACCCCCCCCCAACATTACAACCCACCACCCACATACCCCTAATCTAACCCAAACCCCCCTTAAATAAACCTAACACTAAGCCCCTGAAGATCTTCCTACCTTGTCTTCACCATACCAGGTTCACCGATCGGTCCAGAAGAGCTCCTCCGATGTCCTGATCCAAGCCCAAGCGGGGGGCTGAAGAGGTCCATGATCCAGCTGAAGTCTTCATCCAAGCGGGGCAGAAGAGTTCTTCCATCCGATTGAAGTCTTCATCCAAGCGGCATCCATCCGGAGCGAAGTGGCAGCATCCTGAAGACCTCCACCGCGGAACATCCATCCTGGCCAACGACTGAACGACGAATGACTGTTCCTTTAAATGACGTCATCCAAGATGGCGTCCCTCGAATTCCGATTGGCTGATAGGATTCTATCAGCCAATCGGAATTAAGGTAGGAATATTCTGATTGGCTGATGGAATCAGCCAATCAGAATCAAGTTCAATCCGATTGGCTGATCCAATCAGCCAATCAGATTGAGCTCGCATTCTATTGGCTGTTCGGAACAGCCGGATGTCCTCTTCTTGCCGGATAGGAGGAAGACTTTGGAGCCTCTTCTGGACCTCTTCAGCACCGGATGCCAGGACGGATCGGTGATACCTGGATGGTGAAGACAAGGTAGGAAGATCTTCAGGGGCTTAGTGTTAGGTTTATTTAAGGGGGGTTTGGGTTAGATTAGGGGTATGTGGGTGGTGGGTTGTAATGTTGGGGGGGGGGTATTGTATGGTTTTTTTTACAGGCAAAAGAGCTGATTTTCTTGGGGCATGCCCCGCAAAGGGCCCTGTTCAGGGCTGGTAAGGTAAAAGAGCTTTTAACTCAATTAATTTAGAATAGGGTAGGGCATTTTTTTATTTTGGGGGTCTTTGTTATTTTAATTGGGGGGCTTAGAGTAGGTGTAATTAGTTTAAAATTGTTGTAATATTTTTCTTATGCTTGTAAATATTTTTTTATTTTTTGTAACTTAGTTCTTTTTTATTTTTTGTACTTTAGTTAGTTTATGTAATTGTAGTTATTTGTAGCATTTGTATTTAATTTATTTATTGATAGTGTAGTGTTAGGTTAATTGTAGGTAATTGTAGGTAGTTTATTTAATTAATTTATTGATAGGGTAGTGTTAGGTTTAATTATAACTTAGGTTAGGATTTATTTTACAGGTAAATTTGTTATTATTTTAACTAGGTAACTATTAAATAGTTCTTAACTATTTAATAGCTATTGTACCTGGTTAAAATAATTACAAAGTTGACTGTAAAATAAATATTAATCCTAAAATAGCTATAATATAAATATAATTTATATTGTAGCTATATTAGGATTTATTTTATTTTTTATTTTATATTAGGATTTATTTATTTTATTTTATTTAAGTATTTAGCTTTAAATAGGAATAATTTATTTAATAAGAGTTAATTTATTTTGTTAGATTTAAATTATATTTAAGTTAGGGGGGTGTTAGTGTTAGGGTTAGACTTAGCTTTAGGGGTTAATACATTTATTAGAATAGCGGTGAGCTCCGGTCGTCAGATTAGGGGTTAATAATTGAAGTTAGGTGTCGGCGATGTTAGGGAGGGCAGATTAGGGGTTAATACTATTTATGATAGGGTTAGTGAGGCGGATTAGGGGTTAATTACTTTATTATAGTAGCGCTCAGGTCCGCTCGGCAGATTAGGGGTTAATAAGTGTAGGCAGGTGTCGGCGACGTTGAGGGGGGCAGATTAGGGGTTAATAAATATAATATAGGGGTCGGCGGTGTTAGGGGCAGCAGATTAGGGTACATAAGGATAACGTAGGTGGCGGCGCTTTGCGGTCGGAATATTAGGGGTTAATTATTGTAACTACAACAACAAAAACACAAGCGCATCCGAGATTCACTGTATCTTTCTTTATTATTGTTACAATAAAGCCATAAAAATATACACTTACAAGATAAGTGCAAGTTATATGCACATAAGATTTAAAGTTGCTTAGCGATCACAATCCAATCCAAGCCTCGGTATCCGGTCTTAGTGGTGGGGGCTGTATGTCCGTTCTCCTCTTTTTGTTCCTCCGGTTTGGAAATACAGCACGTCCGGTATTATTTCACCGGTAAGGCACAGTTGTCCTGTCAATGAATAAAGTTTGTTCAACTCTTTCTTCCGAACGCGTTTCATTCACTCTCGGGTGAACTTTCTCAACGGGCTTTGCATGTTGAACAGCTGTTGTTGTGAGCTTTAAATTTACCGGGTTTTGCTCTCATTGGTTGGTGTCATATTACTCACAAATACAATGTATCCGTATTAGCTGCGGTGGGTCTGACATTGATTCAGTATAAGTGCTCTGCATATGGGAAACTAAAGCCTATCCTAAAACATATATTACTAGGATGAGACATTGATAAGAAATTAAAAGACTGTTCATGAGACTCAATCTGAGATATATAACATAAGATCTATACCATATTAACACTCTTAATTCCTACAAATAACTTACTCTAATGAATACTTAAAATCCCTTTACAAAATAATACAATTATAAATCAATTCATAGATATAATAATTTAACAAACACATATTCAAAAACGCAATTTGGTTAATATTAATCAAACTACATTAAAATTCTCTAAAATGACAAACCATTCTAAAAGTTAAAATACGATTGTGATAAATTCATTCCTATTTCCTATTATTTAAAATTTCTTTAAAATGTTAAAAAATATATTAAAGGACTAGTAATTGCTATAAAATCAGCACTATACTGCTCTTTACCTATTTTGTGGGACAGACATATACTATATTATACCATAAAAGCTTGAAGATCAATTTCTATATTTAATCCTCTAGGGCTTAAACTTCCTAATTGGTGAATCCACTTGGTTTCAGCTTTTCTAAGTTTTAATAGGCGATTACCCTGATGCTCACTAGTAACATGTTCTAACACTTTAAATGTAATACCTACACTACTACACTGATGTTTTAATTTGCAATGATGGGAAACACTATGGCCTTCCAAACCATTTTTTATATTGTTCAAATGTTCATATACTCTCCTTTTTATTTTGCGTTTAGTACGCCCTATATAAATTAATCCACAAATGCATGTCATTTGATATACTACATATGTTGAATGACATGTAGTTCTATCTTTAATTTTAAATTCATTAGTTCTATCCCAATTCCAAGTACTCTCTGATGTTTCATCTATAATAGGGCATAAACAGCAGTCTATTTTCCTACATCTATATGTTCCTGGTTTGAGTGCTAGCCAATTAGACAGGGTTCCCTCATTTTTAGGTCTGGTAGCTTTCAGTTTAGATGGAGCAATTAGACTCTTAATGTCCCTATTCTTCCTGTACACTACATTGGGTTTCTCTTCTAATTCTCCTGCTAATATTGGATCCGCTAATAAGATTTTCCAATGTTTATTTAAAATAGATCTAACACCTTGCACTCCTTCACTGTATGTTGTTATAAAAGTAGTATTGTTTTTCCTCTTTCCTACACTTAATATTTTATTTCCTTTATCTTCTAGCAGTATACTTCTATCATATTCTAACCCTCTTTGTTTGGCTTCTTCTATTCTTGATTTTTCATAACCTTTTTGTATGAATTTATTGCTCATTATCTCAGCCTCCTGTATGTAATTATTGATGTCTGTACAGTTCCGCCGTATGCGCCTAAATTGCCCACTTGGGATATTTTCCTTCCAACGGGGTAAGTGCCCACTATTGGCGTGAAGGAAACCATTTTTATCGGTGGCTTTCCTAAAATTCCTCACTGATATTTTATTAGAATCATCAATATACAAAACCAGATCTAAAAATTCTATTTCAATAGATGAAATTTTACTAGTAAACTCAAGGTTATATTGGTTGTTGTTAATATATTTAATGAAATCATCTGCTTCATCCCTTGACCCTTTCCAAATCATAATAATATCATCTATAAATCTGTAGTATTTGTATATATTAGAATTGAACCTATGTTTCCCCCAGATCATAGTATTTTCAAAATGCCCCATATATATATTAGCGTACGATGGGGCCATATTGGTCCCCATCGCTGTCCCTTGGATTTGATTGTAATATTTTCCTTCGAATAAAAAGTAATTGTGGGTTAAAATATAAGAAATACTATCACCTATGAATTGCACATGTATATCTGGGATATTCCACATTGTACTAGTTTCTTTAAAAGCTTCTATGCCTAATTTGTGGGGGATTTTTGTGTATAACGAGGATACATCACACGATATCCACAAAAAGTCTTCTTGCCAACCTATACCTTCAAAAATATTTATAGTATGAGTTGTGTCTTTAAGGTACGATCTAACCTTTTTAGCCATTGGTTGAAGATACCAATCTACATAGATACTTAAATTACTACTCAGTGAATCGACACCCGACACAATAGGTCTTCCTGGGGGGTTGGTACTATTTTTGTGGACTTTTGGGATATGATAAAATATAGGTATATTTGGACTTGCTTTATATATAAATTTAAATTCCTCATCATCAATAATATTATTATCCTTCGCTTTCGTCAATAACGATATCAGCGATATCAGCTGGAAAACCAATTGCTAAAAGAACATTCTAGCCATATTCATTTGGATTTTTTAACCCCTTTCAGTACTTGTTCCTATTCAAGAGTTTGAACTGCGGTATTTATATTTATATTTTATGAAACAGTGTTTTATATGTAGTTGAGTTTTATATGTAATTGATTTTTATATGTGGTTTATATGCACAACTAATTTCTGAGTCCATTACAACACCAAGGTAGATAAGAAATATATTTTTTAAGGAAAAATAGTAGTAGTAATAGCACTAGCACTTTACCATTTGTATGATTTATTAATATTCAGGGGATAGTTAGATTTTATTTTGGTATCTAATAGGTAGAGTGTACCCTATATCAGTTTAATTTTTGCGCTGCAACATTTTTGGGAATTAGGTAGAGGTTGTACTATATAGGTTGTTTGTAGTAGCAGCACTTATGGCAGATACAGAGGTCACCGCCCAAACCAGTATAAATGTGGATAATGAAATTAAAGAGTATAATATTAACCGTAATAGAGATATAAACTTGTTAGAAGTAAATAATATAATTAATGAAGATCCTTCACATCTATTGAAAATATTTGAGAAATTAATAACAGCCGATACAAAAGACTGGCAAGATCTAATCCTACTGGATAATTATATCAAACATGATATCATCCCTAGAGGATTACGGATGCATAAATATCCGGCCTTTGAATTAGAAGATGTGGAATTTTCTACAGAGTGGGAGAGTGCTCTGCATACATGCTCAGTTACACTTATTAAAATTTTGATAAAATATAGAGAATATAAATTAGAAAAGTCCAAAACTGATATTTCAAATACATTACAAAAAATTCAAGTGTTTAGAAATGAGGAAAAGTGGGACAGACAATTCAATAATATAGTAAAAAGAAATATAGAATTAGAGAAAGAATTAATGGAACATAAAGCTGAAAAACTAAAAAGAGATAAAGAGGACTATGCAACTGATAAAGTACACACTTATAATAAAAAGAATAGGAAGACCCATTTAAATCAAAATGCTTATCAAAATTATACTAAAATACATACATCTACCACTAGAGATTCACAGCAATCTACAAATGAGGAAAATATGGTTTTTAAACCTATAAAACCAAATACACCACTACTCGTAAACAATAGGTTTGCTCCTCTTAATGAGAGCATAGATCCTAGCAAACCTACATCTCCAACAAGTAATAGGGAGGGTGCTAAACCTAAAGAGATGATTCAGCACCGTCCTAGAGAGAATTTTAGACCAATGCATAACCCTGAGTATAATGGGAATCATAGAGGTTCGTATAATACACAACATAATGAGAATCATTTTTTATACGAAAGAAACAATCAACAAAGGCCACCCCCATATCAACAAAACACATATTGGAGACCACTAGAACAGAGACAATGGGGGCAACAAAATCAGAACCAGAGAGTAGCCAAAAGAGGGTGGGAACAAAGAGGGGATGTAGAGGAGGTGTTAGATTACAGCAGAAACAAACAAAGAAGATGGAATTAGAGGATGCTAAGAAAGAGATTTTTAACCTCTCAGATAGAGTCCTGAAAGATGAAGAAATTAGTCTATTGAGTAAGGGCTTAAAATTTGCCCCCAAGAAAGCCCCTAATAAATTTGACACATACATTGACCTGCAAAAATTCATTAGAAAACTAACCCTCAAAAGATATTATATTAAAGAGTATAATAATACTGTACAGCATAGTAGTGTAGCAAATTTCACTTTAGAGGATATAAAAACAGTGAATTGCCTTAAAAATTTAGAACAAGATAGCTGTATGCAAGCATCTTTGGACACATCTAGCAGTCATGTAGATATAAATCTTGATGAAATACTCAATTGTAGTGTATATGAAGATAAGCAAGAAGTGAGACATAGTGGCCTGAAATCTCGTTCTACCTTTTATCCACACCAAACACAGGGAGAATATATATATACCTATAACAAATTAGTTACTGAAGATTTAAAACTATATTTTGAGAAAAACAAAGGGAAATTTGTTAATAAGTATAATGACAACCTCAATATGAGTGAAAGACAAGCACTTAAGAACTTAACTAATGACAGTTCAATAGTAATTCGCCAATCAGATAAAGGAGGAGGAACTGTCATACAAAATAAATGTGACTACCTGAAAGAAGCACAAGTACTATTAGGGGATAGACAAGTATATGCCATTTTAGATAGAAATCCCACTGAACAATATAAAAGTGAATTATATTTGTTATTGACGAAAGCGAAGGATAATAATATTATTGATGATGAGGAATTTAAATTTATATATAAAGCAAGTCCAAATATACCTATATTTTATCATATCCCAAAAGTCCACAAAAATAGTACCAACCCCCCAGGAAGACCTATTGTGTCGGGTGTCGATTCACTGAGTAGTAATTTAAGTATCTATGTAGATTGGTATCTTCAACCAATGGCTAAAAAGGTTAGATCGTACCTTAAAGACACAACTCATACTATAAATATTTTTGAAGGTATAGGTTGGCAAGAAGACTTTTTGTGGATATCGTGTGATGTATCCTCGTTATACACAAAAATCCCCCACAAATTAGGCATAGAAGCTTTTAAAGAAACTAGTACAATGTGGAATATCCCAGATATACATGTGCAATTCATAGGTGATAGTATTTCTTATATTTTAACCCACAATTACTTTTTATTCGAAGGAAAATATTACAATCAAATCCAAGGGACAGCGATGGGGACCAATATGGCCCCATCGTACGCTAATATATATATGGGGCATTTTGAAAATACTATGATCTGGGGGAAACATAGGTTCAATTCTAATATATACAAATACTACAGATTTATAGATGATATTATTATGATTTGGAAAGGGTCAAGGGATGAAGCAGATGATTTCATTAAATATATTAACAACAACCAATATAACCTTGAGTTTACTAGTAAAATTTCATCTATTGAAATAGAATTTTTAGATCTGGTTTTGTATATTGATGATTCTAATAAAATATCAGTGAGGAATTTTAGGAAAGCCACCGATAAAAATGGTTTCCTTCACGCCAATAGTGGGCACTTACCCCGTTGGAAGGAAAATATCCCAAGTGGGCAATTTAGGCGCATACGGCGGAACTGTACAGACATCAATAATTACATACAGGAGGCTGAGATAATGAGCAATAAATTCATACAAAAAGGTTATGAAAAATCAAGAATAGAAGAAGCCAAACAAAGAGGGTTAGAATATGATAGAAGTATACTGCTAGAAGATAAAGGAAATAAAATATTAAGTGTAGGAAAGAGGAAAAACAATACTACTTTTATAACAACATACAGTGAAGGAGTGCAAGGTGTTAGATCTATTTTAAATAAACATTGGAAAATCTTATTAGCGGATCCAATATTAGCAGGAGAATTAGAAGAGAAACCCAATGTAGTGTACAGGAAGAATAGGGACATTAAGAGTCTAATTGCTCCATCTAAACTGAAAGCTACCAGACCTAAAAATGAGGGAACCCTGTCTAATTGGCTAGCACTCAAACCAGGAACATATAGATGTAGGAAAATAGACTGCTGTTTATGCCCTATTATAGATGAAACATCAGAGAGTACTTGGAATTGGGATAGAACTAATGAATTTATAATTAAAGATAGAACTACATGTCATTCAACATATGTAGTATATCAAATGACATGCATTTGTGGATTAATTTATATAGGGCGTACTAAACGCAAAATAAAAAGGAGAGTATATGAACATTTGAACAATATAAAAAATGGTTTGGAAGGCCATAGTGTTTCCCATCATTGCAAATTAAAACATCAGTGTAGTAGTGTAGGTATTACATTTAAAGTGTTAGAACATGTTACTAGTGAGCATCAGGGTAATCGCCTATTAAAACTTAGAAAAGCTGAAACCAAGTGGATTCACCAATTAGGAAGTTTAAGCCCTAGAGGATTAAATATAGAAATTGATCTTCAAGCTTTTATGGTATAATATAGTATATGTCTGTCCCACAAAATAGGTAAAGAGCAGTATAGTGCTGATTTTATAGCAATTACTAGTCCTTTAATATATTTTTTAACATTTTAAAGAAATTTTAAATAATAGGAAATAGGAATGAATTTATCACAATCGTATTTTAACTTTTAGAATGGTTTGTCATTTTAGAGAATTTTAATGTAGTTTGATTAATATTAACCAAATTGCGTTTTTGAATATGTGTTTGTTAAATTATTATATCTATGAATTGATTTATAATTGTATTATTTTGTAAAGGGATTTTAAGTATTCATTAGAGTAAGTTATTTGTAGGAATTAAGAGTGTTAATATGGTATAGATCTTATGTTATATATCTCAGATTGAGTCTCATGAACAGTCTTTTAATTTCTTATCAATGTCTCATCCTAGTAATATATGTTTTAGGATAGGCTTTAGTTTCCCATATGCAGAGCACTTATACTGAATCAATGTCAGACCCACCGCAGCTAATACGGATACATTGTATTTGTGAGTAATATGACACCAACCAATGAGAGCAAAACCCGGTAAATTTAAAGCTCACAACAACAGCTGTTCAACATGCAAAGCCCGTTGAGAAAGTTCACCCGAGAGTGAATGAAACGCGTTCGGAAGAAAGAGTTGAACAAACTTTATTCATTGACAGGACAACTGTGCCTTACCGGTGAAATAATACCGGACGTGCTGTATTTCCAAACCGGAGGAACAAAAAGAGGAGAACGGACATACAGCCCCCACCACTAAGACCGGATACCGAGGCTTGGATTGGATTGTGATCGCTAAGCAACTTTAAATCTTATGTGCATATAACTTGCACTTATCTTGTAAGTGTATATTTTTATGGCTTTATTGTAACAATAATAAAGAAAGATACAGTGAATCTCGGATGCGCTTGTGTTTTTGTTGTTGTAGTTCGTGTGAAAGGAGGATCTGGACACAAACAGGTTCCTGAGACAAGCAGCAACGGAAAGATCACAGATATCAGCTGGAAACCAATTGCTAAAAGAACATTCTAGCCATATTCATTTGGATTTTTTAACCCCTTTCAGTACTTGTTCCTATTCAAGAGTTTGAACTGCGGTATTTATATTTATATTTTATGAAACAGTGTTTTATATGTAGTTGAGTTTTATATGTAATTGATTTTTATATGTGGTTTATATGCACAACTAATTTCTGAGTCCATTACAACACCAAGGTAGATAAGAAATATATTTTTTAAGGAAAAATAGTAGTAGTAATAGCACTAGCACTTTACCATTTGTATGATTTATTAATATTCAGGGGATAGTTAGATTTTATTTTGGTATCTAATAGGTAGAGTGTACCCTATATCAGTTTAATTTTTGCGCTGCAACATTTTTGGGAGTTAATTATTGTAAGTAGCTGGCGGCGACGTTGTGGGGGGCAGGTTAGGGGTTAATAAATATAATACAGGGGTCGGCGGTGTTAGGGGCAGCAGATTAGGGGTACATAAGTATAACGTAGGTGGCGGTCGGCAGATTAGGGGTTAAAAAATTTTAATCGAGTGGCGGCGATGTGGGGGGACCTCGGTTTAGGGGTACATAGGTAGTTTATAGGTGTTAGTGTACTTTAGGGTACAGTAGTTAAGAGCTTTATGAACCGGCGTTAGCCCAGAAAGCTCTTAACTCCTGCTATTTTCCTGCGGCTGGAGTTTTGTCGTTAGAGCTCTAACGCTCACTTCAGAAACGACTCTAAATACCAGCGTTAGAAAGATCCCATTGAAAAGATAGGATACGCAATTGACGTAAGGGGATCTGCGGTATGGATAAGTCGCGGCTGAAAAGTGAGCGTTAGACCCTATTTTGAGTGACTCCAAATACCGGCGGTAGCCTAAAACCAGCGTTAGGAGCCTCTAACGCTGGTTTTCACGGCTACCGCCGAACTCTAAATCTAGCCGAAAGAAAAATAATAGTTTTACTATTGCATTATATCATTTTGTAATTTCCATAATGAAACATACTATGTAACTATCTTTATAGAAAGAGTTAAAAGATAAGTGTGCGTTTATATATCCGTCTGTGTATATCTTATCTAGATTTAAAGGGACAATCAACACTAACATTGTTATTGTTTAAAAAGATAGATAAAACCTTTACTTCCCATTCCCCAGCTTTGCACAACCAACATTGTTATATTGATATACTTTATAACATTCAAACCTCTAAATTTCTGCCTGTTTCTAAGCCACTATAGACAGCCTCTTAATCACATGATTTTGTATTTGCTTTTAACAATAGGAGACTGCTAGTTCATGTGAGCCACATGGATAACATTGTGCTCATGCCCGTGGGTTTTGCACAACACAGCTAAAATGCAAGTCAATAGATAATAAATAAAAAGTAATGTGATCAGGGGGCTGTCAAAAGAGGCTTAGATACAAGATAATCACAGAGGTAAAAAAGTGTAATAATATAACAGTGTTGGATATGCAAAACTGGGGAATGGGTAATAAAGGGATTATCTATCTTTTTAAACAATAACATTTTTGAGTTGACTGTCCCTTTTAATGTTAAACTGCACATGCTCAAACATAGTTTACAATTAAAGGTCTACAACAGCTAACCAGATGTATTTGCTCTTTTCAAAACACCTCGGCGCTGGAATTTGATGAATACATAACAGAAAAGTTAGAACTCTCTGAGTATTATTCTTATTATTTTTATCAATGCTATATATTAATACAATTTAATTAAAAACAACAATTAAAGGGTCCTGTAAAGATAGTCTCAGATAGCAGTACAAGTGTTAACAACACTCAGAGCAATATGTGGTGTAACAGCAGGCGGTAGCTACTCATAATCAACAAAACATAGGAGGGTCCTCCTACAACCAACTGTCCACAGGATCCGTTGTTACTCAGGACAATATGTGACTTTTGGGGCCACCTCCTTTTCCCGTTATATGTAACATCACAGCTGCCATGCCAGTGCAGTTTCCACCCATCCGTCTCCTTTAAATCCCTGTGAGTGGTTCTGCAGCTAGCAGGGCCACACAGCTCATGGTAAGAAACTATAGTGACAATGCATTTAGTCTGAGGTCTACTTTTACAATATTACTGACATAAGGGGGCTGCAGGGCCCATAATTCTAGGTCAGGCTTGTATATATAGCTGGTGTGATTGCTTGCTGTATAATCAATGCATATGACTAAATAGAGCTGGAATGGAAGGATAGGACTTCAAGGGCCATACATCTGATCTGAGGTTTAAAGTATCTAGAATGAGTTTTAGGCTGCAGAGGCCATACATCTGATCTAAGGTTTAATTTATGAATCAATCTAGATTGAGATTTAGTCCTCAGAAGCCATGCATCTCATTGGAGGTTTAAAGTATGAATAAATCTGGAATGAGGTTTGGGTTGCAGAGGCCATGCATTTGATCTGAGGTCTAATGTATGAATAAATCTGGAATGGGGTTTGGGCTGCAGAGGCTGTGCATCTGATATGAGGATTAATGTACAAATAAATATCAAATGAGGTGTGAGCTGCAGAGGCCGTGCATTTCATCTGAGGTCTAATGTATAAATAAATCTGAAATGAGGTTTGGGTTGCAGAGGCCATGCATCTGATCTGAGGTATAATGTATGAATAAATCTGAAATGAGGTTTGGGTTGCAGAAGCCATCCATCTGATCTGAGGTCTAATGTGTGAATAAAGCTGAAATGAGGTTTGGGTTGCAGAAGCCATCCATCTGATCTGAGGTCTAATGTGTGAGTAAAGCTGAAATGAGGTTTGGGTTGCAGAGGCCGTGCATTTCATCTGTGGTCTCATGTATGAATAAATCTGAAATGAGGTTTGGGTTGCAGAGGCCGTGCATATGATCTGAGGTCTAATGTGGGCATATAGTTGAAATGATGAGTATGAAGTGGACACATGTTTGATACACTGGGCAAAGTTCATAGACAATCATTAGACTGCCTAGGGGTCTCATTGTTAAGGGGAGGTCATGTTAGAAATTATTTACCTATCTTTTCATCTAGTTTTATTAAGTACCCCAATACATAATATTTTGCACATAGGGCCACAGTTAACAAGGGCCAGATAGAGAAGGTTCACTACTGCAAACCTGTCTGCTGGCATTGAATCCAGCGAGCAACAATTTAACATTGCACAAGCAGTTGGCTCTGGCCATTCCAGGATGTTCTAGAGGAACACCCAGGGTTTACTTTTAACCTGAAAAGAAAAAAGAAACAAGTGCAACCCAACTAGGTGCAGGTCATTTAATAAACATAAGTGCGCATAAAAGACAAATGGACACTTACAAGATTAAGAACAAAAAATGCGTTTAAACATATATCCCCTCCGGCCTGTGCTGGGTTATAAAGTTCCTTTGTCCTCCTTCACCATAGCTGTGACAAACCAAATGTGAGCGAAGGTACACTGAAGGTAATTGTTCAGCAAGTCTGGAGGAGTATGATATAGTTCTCAAGAGTTCTCCTGGTGGAGTATGATATAGTTCTCAAAAGTTATCTACGCGTTTTGTCAGTATACACTCTGACTTTCTCAAGAGATGAATGTGCAGAAAATGCCCTTACCAGCTTTTATAGAGGGCCAATCTGTTTGCTTTACCTGAACAAACAATCCTGCACCTGTTCACGCCCCCTCCATTAGGTTCAGGGGTGGTTGTGAGCAGGCACAGGTGTTTTATTTGGAGACTTTTCACCTGAAATTTGTTAAAGCATGTGGAAATTATAAAGACTCTGCATCTAGCGGTCATGTCTCACTATTCCTTTCTCTTTAACTCTTTTCAAGCTTTCTTTTGTGCTCATGTTAGATTGGAGTTTTTTTTAAGTTTTATTCAATGTGTTCTGTAAGGTTTTGAAAGCATGTTTCTATTATAGAGGGTACAGATCTTTATGATTTCTGTAATTCTCAGCAAGATATTAGTTTAAAGCAGTATTTCCCAAACCGGTCCTCACGAACCCCCAACAGGCCTGGTTTTCATTATAGCTGAATTAGTGTACAGGTGAAATAATCAGCTGATCAGTAACCATGGTTACTAACCTGCTCTCACCTATCAGCTGATTATTCCACCTGTGCACTAGTTCAGCTATAATTAAAACCAGGCCTGTTGGGGATACGTGAGGACCGCGTTTGGGAAACACTGGTTTAAAAGCTCATATTAGCTGAAAAAGGACATCCTCTAATTCAGCGATGGTGAGCCATACCTCTGCAACCATTGTTCACTGTTCTTTCTGGCCTGTAAAGAGTGTGGCAAGCCCTCACAAGGAAGCGCACTCACACAGTGAAAACACCAATGGCAACAAGGAAGGAAGACAGCAGACGCAGTAGCGGCGGCGAAAGCAGCAGCCAAGGAGGTACGTTTCTTGGAAGGGGACTGACCATGCAATTCAGCCATTGAGAGGATTCTTATTTTTTGTGGTAGCTAATTTTAATGTATTTTTGTTTGTGTATTAGGCTCCCGGCAGGTGGTCTACGCTACGCCAGCAGTGTCATTCAGGACTGAGCATGAGTGTGAAGCTGCTTTTTATGTAGGGTGCATATCCGGACTCAAGTATTATCATTTGCTACTCCAGCTCTAGTATGAGAACATGAGTAGCAAATGATAATGCCTAAGTCCGGATATGCATCCTACATAAAAATCTCTAGTATGGGAACACAATGTATTTTTAATAGTGTGCATATAGTTTTATTTTTGGAATAATTTGATAATGTTCGTGGTGCTTCTGACTTGAAGAAGAGTTGCACAGCAGGTCATTTTCACTTGGGAAATGTTTGTGCCTGAAAACTTCCTGCCTGGCGCCTACAGTGTGGGCTGAACACGATGAGACGTGGAAAGGGGAGATTTTTACTATGATGCTGCATTGTTAGTAAATAGTCCAAATGTATTTTTCGTTCACTTTTTATGAGGAAAGAGCTTTAGATATCTTACTGTAAACTGACTATAGATTTAAAGCCATGCTGTTTGGGGGTAATATCTGTTTTTTTCTCCCTCTCTCACCCCCCAACCTCTCCCCCTCCCTCAATTTTTGTTACCGAATTATAGCATGTCATTTTTCAACTTTTTATAGCTTTTTAAGGAATAAGTTATATTAAAGGGACAGTCAACACCAGATTTGTAATTGTTTAAAAAGATAATGTCTTTACTACCCATTCCCCAGCTTTGCACAACCAATATTGTTATATTAATATACTTTATAACATTTAAACATCTCTAAATTTCTGCCTGTTTCTAAGCCACTACAAACAGCCTCTTATCACATGCTTTTTTAATAGCTTTTCCCAACAAGAGACTGCTAATTCATGTTAAATACAATAAATATATCCTTGGTTTCCTCCGTTGCATGCGGAACTTATTCTTGCACCCCTTTCCCTTTATGTGCACCAAGATAGATACTTCAGCCTCCTTGCACCAGTCGTGAATGTTTGCAATTGACCTTTTTGGCATGAGAGAATTAGATTATTATTATCTCTAAGTTTCAATTTCAAGGTATCTTGGAGGGTGATACTAAACTTGTCCATTATGCACATTCTATTTCTCCGCATTCTCCCTCTCGGCCATCCTTGTCGTGTCGTAAGCACTAACTTGTAATTTGGTTAACAGCACGTTGGGATCCTGAGAATCCTTTACACTTACGGGCTGTATAGTAAATAGTACTCGGCGGGGAGACTGAGAGGCTGAACGTACCTGTCATGAGGGAATGCACTCCCGGTTGCTAGGTTACATTGGGCAGTCTGAATTTCCCCTGGGTGTTTCTGCGTGTGCATGTGTTCATTCACTTGAATGAATGGAGTGGGGGTGTGTATGTTTATGACTTTCCTGATTGGCCAGTAAAACACAGGTGGGGATCCTGATGGCCTATCAACGCTGGAGTGAGGTTTTAAAGCACGCAAACTTCGTGCTCATTTTAAAATGGCTATGAGTAAGGCTTAGGCCGAAACGCGTAAGCCGTTCACTTTGACACTCCAGTTTTCATTATCTCTGTTTTACCTGGGTTATGTTACCCTTATGTTGTTGCTTTTTGCACCATTTTGGTTTTGTCCAACACTGGAATTTTTAATAAATGCACTAAACTGCTGCCGCTCGAGTGCTTCTCAAGTTTTTGTTTAGTGCTAATTCATGTGCCATAACGATAACGTTGTGCTCACTCCCGTTGAGTTGTGCAGCACACAGCACTGGTTGGCTAAAATGCAAGTCAATAGATAATAAATAAATAGCCATGTGATCAGGGGGCTGTCAGAAGAGGCTTAGATACAAGGCAATCGTAGAGGTAAAAAATTATCTAATATAACTGTTAGTTATGCAAAACTGGGGAATGGGTAATAAAGGGATTATCTATCTTTTAAAAAAATTTGAGTTGACTTTCCCTTTAAATCTAGGCCAATGTTACTCAAATAATAACATTGCCCTAAGCTCTGCTGTAAATAGTTAATATGAACTGGATTAATACACCCGACTCACACTTTAAAATAGTGATATATTTTTAAACGTATCCTAGAAATTTGCAATAAATTAAATATTTCAACAAAGGTCTTTTGTAGAGTGATCAAAACAGTGTATGCAGCTTATTTAATCAGAATGGCATTAAATTCATAACTACATAATTATAGAGCTTATTAGACACAATTCCTGTCATCTAAGCTAAAACAAAAAAGTCTAAGGTCTTCTCTGTTGATAACATTGTGTATAATCATAATAAGTGTAAACCAGACAATTAGGGGATGATACAGTTTTTACTTCTTCATGGTTTGTCATAAAAATAATGTTGTTTTACCTTTATCTTACAGAATACACAAATAGATCACTAAGAAGTGTTTTGTTATTTCTCTCAGAGTAAAATGTTACATTTCAACCATGTGTGAGGATCAAGGATATAAGGATCATTTTCCTGTCCTGGGTACCTAGGCACATTTTTTTTTTAAACAGAAAATAAAACCCCAATGTTTATTCAGTAAAAGTAATAAAACATAGGATATGACAGCCATTTTCTACCACTTATGTTTTTTTTTCACAATGCATAAATATTAAAGGGACATGAAACCCCAAATGTTCCTTTCATTATTCAGATGAGCATGTGATTTTAAACAACATTCTATTTTACTTCTTTTATCACATTGTCTTTGTTTACTTAGTATCTTTTGCTGAAAAGCAAAATATTGTATTATATGGTTCAGATAGAGCGTACAATTTTAAACACCTTTCCAAGTTACTTTTATTATCTAATTTGCTTACTTCTCTTCTTGGTACTGTATCCTTTTGCTGAAAAGGGGACCTAGGTTGGCTCAGGAGCTGGGAGATAGCTGCCGATTGGTAGCTGCACATATATCTCTATTGTCATTGGCTTACTGATGTATTAAGCTAGCGCCCAGTAGTGCATTGCTGCTTCTTCAATAAGGGATACCAAGAGAATGAAGAACATTTGATAATAGTACAAGTACATTGAAAAGTTGTTTAAAAACATATGGTCTATCTGAATCATAAAAGTAACATTTTGGGTTTCATGTCCCTTTAACTACTGATAACAGGAATTTCCCCAGCTTGATTTTTCAAATTCTCATATCTATCTATCTATCTATCGATCTATCTGTGTCTCTTTATATCTATCTATCTATGTCTCTTTATATCTATCTATCATCTATGTATCTATCAATCTATGTCTCTTTCTGTCTATCTATCCATCCATTTATCATCCATCCATCTATCTAACTATCTATCTATGTCTCTTTATATCTATCATCTCTCTCTCTATCTACTATCTATATATATCTATCAATTTATGTCTCTATGTATCTATGTCTCTTTACATCTATCTATCTATCTATCATCCATCCATTTATCTATCTATCTATCATCTATCTATCTATCATCCATCCATGTTTCTATATCTCTATCATCTATCCATCCATCTAGAGGCATTATTTAATATATATCTATGTCTCTTTATATCTATTCTATCTATCTATCTATCTATCTATCTATCTATCATCTATCTAACATCCATCTATCTATCTATCTATCTATGTCTCTTTATATCTATCATCCATCCATCTATCTATCCATCTATCCATCCATATATCTATCAATATATCTATCCATCTATCTATCTATCTATCTATCTATCTATCTCTCTATCTATCATCCATCCATCTATCTATGTCTCTATCTATCTATCTATTTATCAATCTATGTATCTATCTATCTACCATCCATCCAACCAACCAGCTATCTATATATGTCTCTATCTATCTATCTCTCTGTTTATCTATATTTCTATTTATCTATCTATCTTTTATATATAATGTCTCCCCTGTGTGACATTCTTCATAGCCACATCTATCTTCCCAATCAGTGTTAGGTGCATTAATAAAACAATTTCACTCCAGAGGTTTCTGGGTTAATTAGGCTTATTACATAGTGTGAAGTTACAAGTGATAACCTACATGTTTATCCCTAATTACACAGTAATAATCATCTGCACTATGTTAGGACACAAATAATATAAAATCTCACGGTGTCAGATGGCTAACACTGCAGCTGACATTCCCAGATATTAAACAACAACTTACTTGGCAGCTTCTCTGAGGTCTGTTACATTTCTCATGTGACCGTTCCCATCTTTGAATAAGGTCTTGTTTGCAACGGTCAGCACGCCATTCCTTGTGGAAAAATCAGGGAAGCATCTCTGGAGAACTAATGGGAAAGAAAGAAAATGAGCGATTTGCTTACCTTTACGTATATTGCTAAACGCAGTACACTAATGTTAGACACCACTATAAAAAGTAATACCATTGCTCTATAGAAGTAGCAAATTAACAGCGCCTGGAACTCCAGGATTTTAATTATGCGTTTAAAGGAATATTTATTTATTATTGCCTACTATTCATGTGATTTATCTCTGAAAATTGTTTTGTTTTTTCACTGTTTGTAGAGAAGAAGGAGCGCATCCTACAGACTTCAGAACACTGATCCTACAACATTTTACACAGTGGTTGCTTGATCAGAGCAGGCGCTAGATCTGTCCAAAATTGGCTGAACAGGCCACAGTAAAGAACATATGATAAACATCAGCTTTTTAGTTTTAAATATAGGGAGTCGACAGGTGACAAGTGAAGGATTTGAAATCTTTAAATGAAAAAAAAAAAAATCTTAATGTAGCCACCAATCAGGAAGCACTACCCTGGCTACGGAACCAAAAATGGGCTGGCTCCTAAGCTTGCATTCCTGCTTTTAAAATAAAGATACCAAGAGAATGTTGAAAAATTTGATAATAGGAGTAAATTAGAAAGTTGCTTAAAATGTCATGCTCTATCTGAATCATGAAAGAAAAAATTGGGGTTTCATATCCCTTTAAATGGATTTGATAGATTATGAAGTTTTAAATAGCTTTCCAATTTACTTCTATTATCAAATTTACTTAGTTCTCTTGGTATCCTTTCTTAAAGAGGATAGAGTTCAGGACTGTGCACATGTCTTAAGCCATGTGGCAGCAGTGTTTGCAAAATTGATAATAGTTTTGTTATACTTAGTTGCAAACAATGCTGTAATAGACTGCTAAGACACACACACACTCCAGAGCTCCTACCAGCCTACCTAGATTAACTCTTCAACAAAGGATAACAAAGAAAATTTGATAATAGAAGTAAATTTTATAGTTGATTAAAATTGCATTTTCTATCTGAATCATGAAAATTTAAGTTTGGCTTTACTGTCCCTTTAAGTAAATAAAAACATGTAAAATCATATTTATGCAATATTCATATTTAATAAAGTGTTATACTGAGAATTTACTGCAAATATTACATTCCAATGTTCTGCCCACAGCAGAATTTGTTTTATTTATTAATAAATAAAAAATCATATATATATACTGTTACTTTATTACAAGAATGTTGGTTAATCAACAAGCGCATAATAAAAAGACTATGCAAAAGCACTTACTCTGAATTTACAAATGAGCAGTACATTTATTTCTGACAAATTTTTCAATTTCTTCCAATTCCCTGCCCTCCGTATCACGTGACAGCCATTAACAAATCACAGACTTATATTTATCAGGGGACAGCAGCTAAAAATTAAATCAAGTTAAAAGTTGTAGGTAGTTTTTTTTTTTTTTTTTTTTTATGGGGGTCAGGATTGGCCAAGCACAAATGTGAATCTTACATCCTTATTGGTCGACTGGTTGACACATGACTTAATCAGCTGACAAAAACATTGCTGGATACTTATTGGATAGTGTAAATTTGCAGCCTTCCCACGAGTAGAAAAGCTGTCCGAGCCTTTAAAATCAACAATTTTTTTTGTCACATGTATTTATGTTATTTTGTCATATTTCAAACAAGTGCAAACAATAGCAAAAATGTGATCTTTTTAGTATTTTCCCAAACATAAGAAAATACAATCTAATCACAAAAAAATGTAAATCAGCCCCTAAAGAAATAAAAAGAAAATACAAACACACAACCTGTGCACAGACATACATACATACACATATACATACATAGACATACACACAAACATACATACAACATACATACACATATACATACATACACACACACAAACATGCATACACACACATACATAGATACATACACACAACATACACACACACATACATACATAGATACATATACACAACATACATACACACACAGATACATACATACACACATACAGTACATACACATACATACATACTGTACATACACATACATATACATACATACACATATAAATACAAACACACATACATACACACACAAATACATACAAACATACATACATACACATATACATACACATATACATACACACATACATACAAACACACATACATACAAACACACATACATACACATATACATACATACACACATGCATACACACATACACATATACATACAAACATACATACACATATACATACATACATACATAGCCCACAGATCACATAACTGTAGTATTAAAAAAATCATTCATTTCAATATGTTTATACCAACTCAACAGGAAAACAAATTTGCTAAATTTGACGTAACTTACACGGCCTGCTAGGGATAATCATTGATGGGCAATCTTCATCCCTTAGGACTTCTGTAATAAACTGAGAAAATCCTATATCAGGTAACATTTCTACATTCTATTTGGTATATATGCCTCAGTGTTCTCCACCAGTCGGGTGGCATTATCCAGTGGGCACAGTGTAACACTTTGTAATATTATATAATTTCCTGGTATTTATTAAGGTTATTTAAACTATCCAAAGCACAAAATGATTGCAGAATGTAACATAAATTGATTAAATAATAATATGTGCAACAAGCACTGAAAATATTTATATTATCTAGTTTTAGCTAGTCGTGGGGTTAGTAAAATCATCAGGGTGTTGAGCTTGTTAAATAAGGTCCCTTATGCATATTAAAAGTAATGTATTCTTTTATATAATTCCCTTCCTTTGTTTGTATTTGTTTGCACCCACTCACCTTTTTGGGGTTGTCAAATCCAGGCCTGCAGAACTGCTTGTAATAGAGCCAGTAGCTGCTGTTATATCTATTTGCTTGCATGTCTAGATAGGTAGCAAATCTGTCTGGGCACTTTGATACACAGAGCTGTAAACAAAAAAATGTTAACTGTTAAATGAACACTGAAGTCAAAATGACACTTTTACGGTTTTGACCAAATGACTAACTGGCAGATCATAACCCACGACTAAGAATATGTAGTTTGGGGTGGCCACAACTCTAAAGAACCCGCTGCCAGTTGTCCAGTTTTCAACCGGATAGTCCCGTATTTCACCAGGCTGTCCTGTAAAATCTATACGAAAATACTGGACACTTAAATGAGAACAGACAGGTAAAATTTAAAATAGTATGTTTCTATGTATAACAAATACAAACACAGCCCAGAAAGTGAACGTGTACTGCTCTTTGTGTTACCGGTAGCCAAGAAGGGTGTTAAATACTGCTCGGTGTACCCTGTATGATTTGCAGCTTTTTTTTTTTACTGTCACCCATGGTGGTGTAAAACATTACTCTGCGTGTGCTTCTAGGTATCAAGGGGAGTCCGTTGTCTGCTGTGCATATGTAACTGGAGGTAAAACATTTTATTATTGTTACTGGCATCTTAAGGGATACAGTTGTGAAAAATATTTCTGGCGGTAACTAAGGTGGAGGTTTCTGGTGGCTCCATGGTTTGACTTCAACAACCAAATGTGCCCAGTCAGTTAAAAGTTGTACAGTATTTTGTGCAGGATAGATGACAACCCTATCTGTAAGGGAGAACTGCAGATAGAAGGTATCCTTCAACCTTACCTAAATCTAGCCCTGTGATACTGGACAGTCTTATTAAATATATTATTAGTTGTGACTTTCATAGCAAAAGGTTCATATGTGGCCCTTTAGGGTTCTTAACATTGATCTGCGGTCTCCATGTGCTAAGAATTGTTACACTACTGGTTTAGATAGAGCATGCAGTTTTAATAAAACTTTCCAAATTACTTGTTATCAAATTTACTTAATTCTTTTGGTGTCCTTTGCTGAAGAGTAAACCTAAGTAGATTCGGAATGTGTACATGTCTTTATCAGCAGTGTTTGCAACAATGTTGTACATTGTTAAAACACTGCTGCCATAGTGTACTAAGGACACATGCATACTCCTGAGCCTACCTAGGTTTACTCTTCAACAAAGGATACCAGGAAAACAAACCAAATATGTCATTTAGATTTTTGTTATAACCTTAAGGACACAGATACATTTATGGTTACTGAACACACTAATAATAATAATATATTTTCTTAAAAATGTCCAGTGTCACAGGATGGATGGAGTGTTCCCTATGTCTATTGTTCTCCCCCCCACTGGGGTCTTTAGAGTTGTACTTCTCACAGATGGTTGGTTAAGTCAAAGGGGCATAGTTATCAAGTTCCGTATGAATCTTATCATGTGTGTAATCAACTTATTAGCCAATAGTGTGACAAGGACAGTAATATATAAATTGTTGGACAGCTGCTTATTATTATTCTATGATTACGGGATACACCCAAAATGCATGGAGGTGGTCCCTTTGTTTTGTATTATTTTTCTTGAAGTGAGTCTAATTATTATTAATACCCACAATTCTTTATTATTTTACTACGTTTTTAATAAAGTTTTTAGTTCAATGGATGGAGCTGGCATGTGTTTTTAAGAGGTTCATGGGTGAATCTACAAAATTTTACACCCATAGGGCTCTCCGTATTTCTTAAATGGTATCCACCTTGTCCTAGCGCCGGGAAGAGAAGGTTCAGGACAGTATGCTGCACAAACCGTGAGTGTGTTTCTTTACTGCATTTAAGAGGATTATGTTTAAGATTAGACTCACAAGTTTCCAATAATAAAGCAGCATATATACCCTCACTTCAAAGGTTTGTTATATAGACATTTACACTGAAGTTTATTCTGCAAATTCTATGGATTGTGTTGCCTTGTCTGGAACAATTTGCTGTGTTTTACATCCACCTTGAGTGCACCCACCTTGTTTGCCCACCCATGAGATATTCCCAAAGAACACTTTCTCCTAGGACCACAAAAGCTATAGCATACATCCTTAGTTCTGCTTTTTTCTCACGTATTTCTAAAACAAGCGCAGAGGGTCGCATGAGGATGTCAGGCCGGCAGTTGGTCATTCCTAATGTTTTGTGACACTTTTTTGTTTTGCGAAACAGTTAACCAAAGCTCACAGTGAGGACACAGTGATCATTCTAGCGTAAATCCCAACTGCACCCAAGCGATCGCGTTTTCTTTCAACTTGTAAGACGAGCAGAAAACCTGCTGTGCGCAAACAGCCGCTATAAAACCCACATAACTGTTAACACGCCACTCGTAATCTGGCCCTTTGTCGGCAAGGATTGTGTAAGTGGCAGGTGTTAACAGTGGGCGTGTCTGGGTGGGTGGGCAGTCAGTGTGACTCAGACAGTCTCTTAAAACCAGGACACTGAGTAGCTGCAGTCAGGAAGTGAACCGATCTCCCAACCGTGACAATCCCGCAGCTGGTTATGAGATATGGAGCACGGGCGGAACTACCATTGATGCAACAGGGGGGCAGTGGCACCAGGGTCCAAGTGCTGGGGACCAAAGCAGCAAGTCTATACATAGGCGTGTGCAGAAACTTTCAATCCTAATAAAAGGGAAGCATTTTATTAGCACAGGTTGCAGGTCCATCTTATCTATCTATCTATCTATCTATCTATCTATCTATCTACCTATCTATCTATCTGTCTGTATGTCTGTCTAGTTATCTTAAAATCATCATACAGAACATGTATATTCTTACAATTGTTTACTACTGAGTAACCTTTTGGGGGTCCCAAACAAAATATTGCACCAGGGCCATCTATTGAGTAGGTCTGCTGCTACTAAGGAACATAGCCTGTTATATTGCACCTGGATGTATTCTTCCTTTATGACTATGTGGTCGGGCACAATCTATTGGCTATCAGCTCCCAAAATTGTTTTTTTTTTTAATACCAGCCGGATTTAAAGCCGAGTTTCTTGAGTGAACACAATGCTATATTATATTGTTTGTTAAAAACCATCCGGCACAAAAGAGTTTTCAACTGAAAAGCTCCCAAAAATTACTTTTTGAGTGTTAACTGCCTGTTTTCGAAATAGAATCTGAGAGGTCTCCTGAAACTGACAAATACAATAGCCTATTCACACCTCTTAAAGTCACAGCAAAGCTCTATTTACTGAGCCCCATTGTTTACTTGGTCAAAAAAATTTTTTTTTACATGTGTGGGAATACACTGGCTCACCAGATGTATAAGCTAGATCCTAGTAGTCCATTACTTCTGGAGCTTACTTTAACTATGTGTTTAATTCCTTTTCATGGGTTGAACACAAGGTTATATACAAGCAATAGTGCAATATAAAAAGCTCTTAACATATTATAGTATTTTATTTTATCATTTTTATTCCCCTTTAAGTATGCAGGGCCAACTACAGCATCTCTGGAGGAAGTGAAACTAAAGCAATATTAAGAGATATTATACAGCAAAAACAAATAAATAAAATGTAAAAATAATAATAGAATAATAAAGACTGAAATGAATCTTGTAAACAATAGTCAATAAACACTTATAATCACGTCTTGTAAAGAAACAGCATAATACACAGTGATTGTTTTTTATGTGCCAAAATTCACTCATATCTACTTAATTTAGTGAATCTGTTAAGTAGAAAAACATAGAAGTGGCGCAGCTGTAGAAACTGCTTACTGAATGTTACCCGTTGTATATTTATTCCTGATCTACAGTAACTATAATAACATATATTCAGCTATTTTACAGATAACATAATGTGATCTGCAACAAACAAGATGTATTGAGATAATTGTGTATCATAACGGACAAGCATGAAGTCTTAATAACTTACCTGTGTGGTAGGGCACTGTAGGTTTATAAGCACAATTGGATTTGCACATCGTAGAATATTAAAATACATCAATATAGTCTTGTTCCTGTAATGGAAAAGCAACACTATTTAACGTTTTGAATAAAAAGGGAAAATACTAAAGTGGAAGCAAAAGCTCTAAATTTTGACTATAGAAAATCAGGTGTTATAAAAAAATATATATACAGGTGGCCCTCGATTTACGCCGGTTCAATTTGCGCCGTTTCAGAATAACAACCTTTTTTTTCAGTCATGTGGCTGCTATTGAAAAGCATTGAGAAGCATTGCATTGATTAAAATAGCCAGTAGGTGGAGCTGTCCGCTTGTGTTGCAGCAAAGATATGCAAAGCCAAGCACAGAAATAGGCTGGAATTAATTAGTCTAGCTAGACATGAGCTATCGAGCAGCTTTCATAGGAACAAGATCTTCCTGTCTATAAATCAGTCCAGATTGAAATGCATAGAAGGAACTGTTTGCAGGAAAATGCAAGTAAAGTCTGTGTTGTGTGATTATTTCATAAGGTTTATAATGCAGTTTAGCAAATGTTTTTGTTCATTTAACTTAGTTTAATTATATATTCTGTGTTGTGTGATTATTTTATTAGGTTTATAATGCTGTTTAGCATTTAAAGTCTTCATATCAAAGCTTTAAAAATAATGTTTAGGTGTTACTTATGACAATTTTGAGAGGGGCCTGGAACCTAACTCCCTCACTTCCCATTGACTTACATTATAAACTGGGTCTCAATTTACAACGGTTTCGATTTACAACCATTCCTTCTGGAACCTAACCACCGGCGTAAACTGAGGGCTACCTGTATTATTATTTATCATGTACATTTTGCACATGAAAGTATTTTTTCCCTAAATGTTTCTTTCATGATTCAGATAGCACATAACATTTTAAACACATTTCCAAATTGCTTCTATTACCCAATTTTCTTCCTTTACTTGTTATCCTTTGTTGAAAAGCAGGAGTTTAAGCTCAGGAGTGTGCACGTGTTTGAAGCACTATATGGCAGCAGTTTTGCAACAATGTTATACATTAGCCAGTACACTAGATGGCAGCACTATTTCTAGTCGTTTAGTGCTCCAGACATGCGCAGGCTAACTATCTAGATATCTCTTCAACAAAGAATATGATGAAAATGAAGAAAATCTGATAATAGAAGTAAATAAGAGACTGGTATTCTCTGCCTGAATCATGAAAAAAAAATTGTCTTTCATATCCCTTTAAACTACTTTTTATTTTCATGCTGGTAAAAAGTTTGTCTATATCCACCAATAGAGTTGTGGGAGCTGTCCCCATCAGCCAGTGAGCAAATTAGTCAAACACACGCATTCATTTTCTGATATTCTTATGTCAGTCAAGTTTAAAATATTTTTCATATGTTTTGTTACTATCCCAATATATGCATGAAATACAATATTTGATTCAGATAGAACATGCAATTTTAAACAACTTTCCAATTGACTTATAGTATCAAATTTGCTTTGTTCTATTAGTATTCTTTGTTGAAAAGCATACCTAGGTAGGCTTGGGTACAGCAATACACTACTGGGAGCTAGCTGCTTATTGGTAAATGCACATATATGCCTCTTCTGATTGGCTCGTCTGATGTGTTTTGCTAGCTCCCAGTAGTGCATTGCTTGTCCTTTTACAAAAGATACAATGACAACTAAGCAAATTTGATAACAGAAGTATTTTTGGGGGGTTTAGGTCCCTTTATTAAACTTGAGCTGGTTGTGCATTCACATTTGTGAATTTCCAAAAGTCATCCACTAGATGGCGCCTAAAGGCAATGGTTAATTAGAGGCAAAATGACACATATTCTTTAATACTTTATTTTTGGTTTGCTTTGTTCAACTGTTCATATTACATATACCCCTCTCTGTATGCACGTGTAAGAGATGCTTATTTTGTAGGAATTAAAATGAGTGAATATGTGCACAGACCAGATAACAATATATAACAAATGTGCCATACTTAATATGTGGCCCTCCAGATTCCCTGCAGGGACAGGACAATATCAGTAACATTATAATAAAGATGGGGGTTATCAGATGATATTTGAATTTGGTGAGGGAGGGGCAGTTGGGATTATTGATCCAGCATAAGTAGCAGAGACAAGTACAATAAAGTGATGGCAGAATTACAGGTATTATGATAGGAAACTGGCAAACTAAATCCAATTTTTTATTCTATCACAATTCTCTCATTATTTTTAGCAGCAATGTGGTGTTACACATAGTGATGCCAGTCTTGGTTCTATACATTGGTGGATCATCTGCTTGTCCCTTGATCTGTTAAAGGGATAGTCTACACCAGAATTTGTATTGTTTAAAACAATAGATAATCCCTTAATTACCTATTCCCCAGTGTTGCATAACCAACACAGTTATAATAATACACGTTTTACCTCTGTAATTACCTTATATCTAAGCCTCTGCAGACTGCCCCCTTATTTTAGTTCTTTTGACAGACTTGCATTTTAGCCAATCAGTGCTGACTCCTAGGTAACTCCACGGGCGTGAGCTGAATGTTATCTATATGGCACACATGAACTAATGCCCTCTAGTTGTGAACAAATGTCAAAATGCATTCAGATAAGAGGCAGCCTTCAAGGGCTAAGAAATTAGCATATGAACTTCCCAGGTTTAGCTTTCAACTAAGAATACCAAGAAAACAGAGCAAAATTGATGATAAAAGTAAATTGGAAAGTTGCTCAAAATAGCATGCCCTATCTGAATCATGAAAGTTTATTTTTGACTAGACTGTCCCTTTAAATACTATTAAAGGGACAGTAAAGTCAAAATTAAACTCTAGTGATTTAGATAGAACCTGCAATTTTATACAACTTACCAATTTACTTCTATTATCAAATTTGCTTTGTTTTCTTGGTATCATTAGCTGAAGAGTAAAGCTAAGTAGGCTAAAAGGAGCTCAGGAGCATGCAGATGTCTTTAGCATTCTATGGCAGCTGGGTTGGCAACTATATTAAACATTGCTATAAACATTGTTGCAAACACTGCTGCCAGATGTCTAAAGACATGTGCACACTCCTGAGCTCACCCAAGATTACAATTAAAGTGATGGTAAACGTTTCCCTTTCTATAAAATGGAAGCTATATTTTAGATTGAGTTTAATTAATCAGTTATAATAAAGATAGGCTGTTACTTACTTTTTAAAGTAGCGCTGAAATTCTAATACCCCGCACTTCGGCTGCCCCCTTCAAAACTAATTTTTTTTGTGTGCTGACATTTTTTACTGTTTTCCAATTGGTGAAAAAATAAATGTGTCGGTGCCGTATGGCTAGAGTGCCAATTGGCAACCAGTAAAAAAACATCAGCACACAAAAAATAATAATTTTGAAGTGGGCAGCCGAAGTGCGGGGTATTAGAATTTCAGCGCTGCATTATAAAGTAAGTTACAGCCTGCGTTCATTACAACTGATGAATTAAACTTAATCTAAATAATCACTAACATTTCGGATCTGTTTATAGAAGAGGGGCATAAAACAAGTTGGAATAGAGACAAAATAATATAATATGTACTTTAATTACTTTTCCTGCAAATTTATACTGCAGTGCCTCGTCATTAACCCTTTATTTTTAGTTTATGAATTGTAGAGCTCTAACTCCCCCCACACATTTCCTTTTATGGCTGTAACTATAGCCACCTTTGTTTTGGTAAAATGCAGAAGTGAATAGGGATTATCTGCTGGAGCATGCCTAGAAGCTGTGAACTCAGTTGAAATACAATGCCTGTGTCTAAACACTGATAAGGGGGGTGGAGTTGGCTGCTCCAGACAGCACAGCTTTGTAACTAATTTTCCTTATTTTTGAAAATGATTTTAAAATACTTGCCAGCAATTTTTAAACAATTTTTTAATGCAAACTATTTTTACTTAAAGGGTCACTGAACCCAATTTTTTTCTTTTGTGATTCAGATAGAGCATGCAATTTTAATCAACTTTCTAATGTTCTCCTATTAGCAAATGTTCTTCATTCTCTTGGTATCTTTATTTGAAAAACAAGAATGTAAGTTTAGATGCAGGCCCATTTTGGTGAAAAACCTGGGTTGTTCTTGCTGATTGGTGGATACATTCATCCACCAATAAACAAGTGCTGTCCAAGGTTCTGGACTTTCTTTTTCAAATAAAGATAGCAAGAGAACGAAAAAAAAATGATCATAGGAGTACATTAGAAAGTTGCTTAAAATTGCATGCTCTATCTGAATCACAAATGAAAAAAATTGGGTTCAATGTCCCTTAAATTAGCCCTTTTAGGATATGCAAAGATCTCAACCTGTTTTATGGCACTTTAAAGGATTTTAAGATACAGCAAAATTGATCATAAATGTAAACTGGAAAGTTGTTTAATTTATCATGTTCTATCCAATCCATTTAAATTTAATTTGAACTTTACTGTCCCTTTAACGCTACAGCCACCAGATAGATCGCCACTGTAATTAATTCCTTAACCCCCAAACCAGCCAGGGAGTAAATCCTTACCTGAGGCTTCTCTCTTGAATCCTGACTGGCTAAAGGGACATGAAACCCCACAATTTTCTTTTATGATTCAGACAGATCAGACAATTTTAAACAACTTCCGTATGTACTTCTATTATCACATGCTTTTTGTTCTCTTGGTATCTTTTGTTGAAAAGCAGCGATATAACCTCAAGAGCGTGCATGTGTCTGGTGCACTATATGACAGCAATTTTGCAAGAATGTTAAACATTTACAAGAACACTAGATGGCAGCACTATTTCCTGCCATGTAGCGCTCCAGAGAACTACCTAGGTATCTCTTCAACAAAGAATATCATGGGAACGAAGCAAAAGTTGATAAAAAAAGTAAATTGGAAACTTTTCTAATATTGTATGCTCTGTCTGACTCACAAAATAAATTTTTGGGGGTTTCATGTCCCTTTAATGCTCTGGGGGGTCATGAATAGGGTAAATTTGGTGAGAGTAATCTGAGATGTAAGGGGGTAAAAAGATTGTTACTGCGCATGCACATTCTACTTATTTGTTCAATTGAACAATAAACATCATCACTGAATAGAAGAACATAAAAGCAATAGAATACGTAGAAGTATATTGCATGCTCCTTATGTAATTCTCTGTTGGTTTACACGCACGATCTGCCTTAACAGCGGTAGCAGAGAGGAGATACGGGGTGCGCACTGCGGTCAGTGAGGTGAGTGATACACTGACTAATGACCATGCGTATGCATATTTTGCCAACATTCAAATATTTAATTTGGGAAGTGGAGCTTTATTAATCTAAGGCCTTCTCAAATATCTGGACACCAACAGCAGACTGTGTTCTGGACTAGATAGTCTAGGCCAGGATTCTTCAATCTTTTTCCCCAAGACCCAATGCAATGATACCATATCCCTTCATGACCCTAATGTGTTTGGTTTGAAAATTTCTGAAGTAATATACAACAAGATAGCTGCAAAGTGACTAAAATCTGTACATACTTTATTCCTGATTGTGGTCAAACATGAAAGTGTTGTAAAACAGGGGCAAAACTACAGGGGGTGCAGAGGGTCGCAATTGCCACTGGGCAAGGGTGGGGGCCCAGCTTTAAAAAAAAATAAAACATTTTTTTAATGAAAAACGTTGACCTGCCACTGCCTGCACTGATATCATGTGAGTGTGACGTGATGCTTCACTAGTGTCTCTTAGTGTTTCTGTTTTACCCATTGGTGTTTATGTGTCTGTGTGTGTGTGTGTATGTATGTGACTGTGTGTGTATGTATGTATGTGACTGTGTGTGTGTATTTATGCATGTATGTGTGTGTGTGTGTGTGTATGTATGTGACTGTGTGTGTATTTATGCATGTATGTGTGTGTGTGTGTATGTATGTGACTGTGTGTATATTTATGCATGTATGTGTGTGTGCGTGTATGTATGTGACTGTGTGTGTATTTATGCATGTATGTGTGTGTGTGTGTGTATGTATGTGACTGTGTGTGTATTTATGCATGTATGTGTGTGTGTGTGTGTATGTATGTGACTGTGTGTGTATTTATGCATGTATGTGTGTGTGTGTGTGTGTGTATGTATGTGACTGTGTGTGTATTTATGCATGTATGTGTGTGTATGTATGTGACTGTGTGTGTATTTATGCATGTATGTGTGTGTGCGTGTATGTATGTGACTGTGTGTGTATTTATGCATGTATGTGTGTGTGTGTATGTATGTGACTGTGTGTGTATTTATGCATGTATGTGTGTGTGTATGTATGTGACTGTGTGTGTATTTATGCATGTGTGTGTGTGTGTGTGTATGTATGTGACTGTGTGTGTATTTATGCGTGTGTGTGTGTATGTATGTGACTGTGTGTGTATTTATGCATGTGTGTGTATGTATGTGACTGTGTGTGTATTTATGCATGTATGTGTGTGTGTGTGTGTATGTATGTGACTGTGTGTGTATTTATGCATGTATGTGTGTGTATGTATGCATGTATGTGTGTGTATGTTTGTATATATGTATGTGACTGTGTATGTATTTATGCATGTATGTGTGTATGTATGTATGTGACTGTGTGTGTATTTATGCATGTATGTGTGTGTATTTATGTATGTGACTGTGTGTGTATTTATGCATGTATGTGTGTGTGTATGTATGTGACTGTGTGTGTATTTATGCATGTGTGTGTGTATGTATGTGACTGTGTGTGTATTTATGCATGTGTGTGTGTGTGTGTATGTATGTATGTGAATGTGTGTGTATTTATGCATGTATGTGTGTGTATGTTTGTATGTGACTGTGTGTGTATTTATGCATGTATATGTGTGTGTGTGTGTGTGTATGTATGTATGTGAATGTGTGTATTTATGCATGTATGTGTGTGTGTGTGTGTATGGTTGGATGTATGTATGTATGCATGTGACTGTGTGTGTATTTATGCATGTATATGTGTGTATGTATGTATGTGACTGTGTGTGTATTTATGCATGTATGTGTGTGTGTATGTATGTGAATGTGTGTGTATTTATGCATGTATGTGTGTCTGTGTATGTATGTGAATGTGTGTGTATTTATGCATGTATGTGTGTGTATGTATGTATGTATGTGAATGTGTGTGTATTTATGCATGTATGTGTGTGTATGTTTGTATGTATGTATGTATGTATGTATGTATGTGACTGTGTGTGTATTTATGCATGTATGTGTGTTTGTATGTATGTGACTGTGTGTGTATTTATGCATGTATGTGTGTGTGTGTGTATGTATGTGACTGTGTGTGTATTTATGCATGTATGTGTGTGTGTATGTATGTGACTGTGTGTGTATTTATGCATGTATGTGTGTGTGTGTGTATGTATATGACTGTGTGTGTATTTATGCATGTATGTGTGTGTGTGTATGTATGTGACTGTGTGTGTATTTATGCATGTGTGTGTGTGTGTATGTATGCATGTATGTGACTGTGTGTATTTATGCATGTATGTGTGTGTGTGTATGTATGTATGTGACTGTGTGTGTATTTATGCATGTATGTGTGTGTGTGTGTGTATGTATGTATGTGAATGTGTGTGTATTTATGCATGTATGTGTGTGTATGTATGTGACTGTGTGTGTATTTATGCATGTGTGTGTGTGTGTGTGTTTGTATGTATGTGACTGTGTGTGTATTTATGCATGTATGTGTGTGTGTGTATGTATGTGACTGTGTGTGTATTTATGCATGTGTGTGTATGTATGTGACTGTGTGTGTATTTATGCATGTATGTGTGTGTGTGTGTATGTACGTGACTGTGTGTGTATTTATGCATGTATGTGTGTGTATGTATGCATGTATGTGTGTGTATGTTTGTATATATGTATGTGACTGTGTATGTATTTATGCATGTATGTGTGTATGTATGTATGTGACTGTGTGTGTATTTATGCATGTATGTGTGTGTATTTATGTATGTGAATGTGTGTGTATTTATGCATGTATGTGTGTGTGTATGTATGTATGTGACTGTGTGTGTATTTATGCATGTATGTGTGTGTGTATGTATGTATGTGACTGTGTGTGTATTTATGCATGTGTGTGTGTGTGTATGTATGTATGTGAATGTGTGTGTATTTATGCATGTATGTGTGTGTATGTTTGTATGTGACTGTGTGTGTATTTATGCATTTATATGTGTGTGTGTATGTATGTATGTGAATGTGTGTGTATTTATGCATGTATGTGTGTGTGTGTGTATGGTTGGATGTATGTATGTATGCATGTGACTGTGTGTGTATTTATGCATGTATATGTGTGTATGTATGTATGTGACTGTGTGTGTATTTATGCATGTATGTGTGTGTATGTATGTGAATGTGTGTGTATTTATGCATGTATGTGTGTCTGTGTATGTATGTGAATGTGTGTGTATTTATGCATGTATGTGTGTGTATGTATGTATGTATGTATGTATGTGAATGTGTGTGTATTTATGCATGTATGTGTGTGTGTATGTTTGTATGTATGTATGTATGTATGTGACTGTGTGTGTATTTATGCATGTATGTGTTTGTGTGTATGTATGTATGTGACTGTGTGTGTATGTATGCATGTATGTATGTATGTATGCATGTGACTGTGTGTATTTTTGCATGTATATATGTGTGTGTATGTTTGTGGAACCAGCAAATTACAGACCTTGTTACTACAGCATGGGGGGCAGGGGGTAAACAGTGTCACTATACAGTACCACTATATACAGTACTGGGGGGCTAGACTATGTCAAAGACTACTGTGGTCACTTTATAAAGTACTGGGGTGAGTAGGGTCAGGCCAGCCATCTCACCGGCAGATTACAGACTGTGTCACTAACTCACTATATACAATACTGGTGGGTTAAACAGTGTCACTATATACAGTAATAGGGGGTCAGACCATCTCACAGACTGTGGGCACAGGGTACCTCCTTTTGCAGACATGTAATCTGATTCACATTTTTTTCTGTGTTAAAAAAAAAATTATATGTATCAAATTCACTTTTTTGGGGGGGAGGGGGCCCTTCTTAGATTCCTGCACCTGGGCCCTGTGGTTTCTAGTTACGCCTCTGTTGTAAAAGCTAATAGCACACACATACAACACACACATTCTTACACAACACACACTCTCATACAAAACACACACTGTCAAACAACACAAACACACACCACACACTCTGAAACAATACAAAGATCACATACACTGATACAACACACACACCTAATATAACACAAACACACACACCACACTCTCATAAAACAAACACATACTCACATACAACACACACACCACACACACTTTCATATAATGCATCACAGACACTCTCATACAAACCACACACCACACATACTCTCATATAACAGACACCACACACTCCTACAACACACACTCTCATACAATACACACACACTTTCATATAATGCATCACAGACACTCTCATACAAAACATACACACCAAACATACTCTCATACAACACACACACTCTCATATAACAAACACCACACACTCATACAACCCACATACTCTCATACAATACACACACACACCACACATAGTCTCATACAACCCACACACTCTCATATAACAAACACCACACACTCATAGTCTCATATAACCCACACACTCTCATACAATACACACAAAATTAGAAAGTAACACTGTATAGAAAATTATTTATTTTTCAAGCCCCAAAATTACAATGTTTCGGACAAATGTCCTTAATCATGTATATTACAATACACACACACCACACATACTCTCATACAACACACACTCTCATATAACACACACTCATAAAAAAAACACATGCATGCTACACACCCTCTCATACAACACACACCTCACAACCACTCATACAACACACACACTCTCATACAATACACACACACCACACATACTCTCACACAACACACACACACTCATATAACACGCAACACACACTCTCATACAAAACACACACACTCTCATACAATACACGCAAGTCAAAACTCAGTAAACATGGTGTTGCGACCCAGTAATGGGTCCCAACCCGTGATTGTAAGAAACCTGTAGTGTGCAGTATGTGCAGGGTTATACATATCTGGGTCAGTGGTTTGGTCAGTCCCTGGATTCACTTTGACACTGGACATAAATACAGAAGGGAGTGACCACAGGATAGAGGTGTTAAAGATTCTCTCACAACTCTGCATATGAGAGAAGAGAGATTAAAATATTGTTTCAAGACACAAGGTCAAGCAGAAGCTAATTACATTTAAATGGAAATGTTACATACTGCCGCCTTCATACACACTGGGTAACGGAGACTATGGGGAAGATTTACCATAGGTCGAGTGGATCTGATTCGCTGTAGCAAATCATGTCCGCTTGCCCTTGCTAAATGCCGACAGCATACGCTGATGGCATTTAACATTGCACAAGCATTTCTTCAATGCCACCCCCTGCTCACTTGCGGCCAGGGGCTGTCAATCATCCCGATCGGATCGGGATGATTTCAGTCCACCACCTAAAGGATGGTGGAGGCGTTAAGAAAATTTAAGTTTTAATCAGCACTGGAATATGATTTAATTAAAAAAATTATGTATTAAAAAAAAAAATCTTTTTGGATGGTGCCACGAAAGCAATGCTTACTGTGCATCTAATATGATTCAGCTATAGTACATTTGCTTTATTACTCACTCATTAGCTGTACCCTTTTGCCCACAAAACTGCCCGTAGCTGTCTGTTGGGTACACAATTTTTCTTGGGTCGCCATGAATCCACGCTGCAAAGTAAAATAAAAAAACGGTTACATAAAAATAAAACTAGAGACAATTTATTTAACAGATACAAACATGTTCCTTTAGAAACAAAATACTGATAAAGCAGAAAAGACACAATGATACCTAGATTAATAAATATGTCAGCAAATTTTCCTGCAATTCATAATTGCTAAATTTTAAAGAAACAAAAAAAAAACAGGTACGCTTTGCAGCATTATAAACAAGTAAGCCGGATATTGCAGCACTCACCATGATCCCAAAACACTTTAAGGGATACCAAAACAATTTTTTTTTCTTTCATGATTCAGATACAGCATGCTTTTTTAAGCAACTTTCTAATTTTCTTCGTTCTGTTGTTATCTTTATTTGAAAAAGCAGGAATGTAAGCTTACGAGTCGGCCCATCTTTGGTTCAGCACCTGGGTACAGCTTGCTGATTGGTGGCTAAATGTAGACACCAATCAGCAAGCGCTATCCAGGTCTGAACCAAAAATGAGCCGGCTCTTAAGCTTAGATTCCTGCTTTTTCAAATAAAGATAACAAGAGAACAAATAAATTTTGATAAAAGAAGTAAATTAGAAAGTTGCTTAAAACTGCACGCTCTATCCGAATCATGAAAGAAAAAATGTGGGTACAGTATCCCTTTAACGTAAATTGTGCATCAATTTATCCAAAATTAAATGTATTATTCAATCTAATCAGTAAACAAAGGCAATTCACTGATGGAAATTCACCAAATTAGATTAATGTACTATTTTGCTGTGCAAATCTAAAGTGACTCAGATAAAAACAAATATGTGCACAAGCGGCACGTCATAACAGATTTTTACAATGTAGGACAGGCTCTCAGACTCATAGGTCAGGAGTCCAAATACTGAGACTGCCCCAAGAAAAACAGGACATATGACAAGTATGCTGGAATCTATGATTAATAAAAGGGCATGGACGTTATATTTGAACTGCAAAGTAATTAATTTCAAATTTGAATATATTTTTTCACTTATACAACTATTTGCAAAACTGCTTCTTATAAAAGTTATTACTGATAGCAGTAATAACTTTTACTGTGCACTTAACCATCAAGCAAGTATCGGTAGGTAGAGTACATGCAAATTTCCTTCTTGCGCCATTTTAGATTGCTAGTGACATCACACTTGCCAGCAGTGATCATTTTTAAAAGAAGGTTTTAGTCAGATCGATGTCCATTTCGCCAAACATTCCCCGGACGCTCTTTTAGGACAGGGAGGTGAGGTGAAATTGTGGGTGATAAGCCACATTTTTGCTTTGTTTTTTTGTAGATGGAGCTGTGAAAAGAGAGGTGGTCTGCAGATGGGACAGTAAGCCTTAATAAGGTGGTCTGCAGATGGGACAGTAAGCCTTAATATATTTCATGACCCATAACATAGATTTAGCAATACCCCACTGCAGAATTAGTTTTAGTAATATATTGATGAATCCACAGAATCCTCTAATCTTTCTGCTTGGCCGCACAATCTCCACAGATATTTTATTCTTATTAGACTGAAGCGTTTCCCCACCCCCCTGCTATTGAATTTTGTTTGTGAGCTGGTAGTGTGATTGGTGCACTTCTGATTGACCTATCAGTCTAAGAAAATAGCTACAGCTATATTATTAACAAAACAAGCACGGTGCGGTATTGTTAAAATGCAGTACTGGGGTAAGTTTATGTTATGGGTCATTCTTTATAAGGCTTACTGTCCCTTTAAAGGGACATGAAACCCATTGTTTTCCTTTCATGATTCAGATAGAGCATACAATTTTAAGTTCCAGTTTACTACTATTATCAATTTAGATTCATTCTCATGGTATCCTTTGTTGAAGGAGCAGCATTGCACTACAGGGAGCTAGCTGAATACATTGGTAAACCAATGACAAGAGGCATATACTGTATGTGCAGCCACCAATCAGCAGCTAGCTCCTAAGCCTACCTAGGTATGCTTTTCAACAAAGGATACCAAGAGAATGAAGACAAATAATAGAAATAAATTGGAAAACTGTTTAAAATGTATGCTCTGTCTGAATCATGAAGCAATACATTTGGGTTTCATGCCCCTTTAAGCTTTGACAGTGCAAATCATAGCTTCATTGTCTGATTCATGTTTGCACTTACACATGGAAGAGAACAGGTAGTCACTAACTGCTATAACAAGGTCATGGTTCTGATCTAGTTTAAATGGTACAGTAATCAAGGGATTATTATCAGAATAGGTTTATTTAGCAAAATTGTCAAGTTCAGTGTTACATCATTTTAAAGGGACAGTCTACACTAGATTTTTTATTGTTTTTAAAAATAGATAATCCCTTTATTACTCATTCGCCATTTTTGCATAACCAACACAGTTATATTAATATACTTTTTACCTCTGTGATTACCTAAACATCTTCTAACAGCCCCCTGATCACATGACTTTGTATTTATTATCTATTGGGTTGCATTTAGTACGGTGTTGTGCGCTAACTCTTAAATAACTCCCCGGGCGTGAACACAATGTTATTTATATGGCCCACATGAACTAACAGTCTCCTGTTGTGAAAAGCAAATACAAAAGCATGTGATTAAGAGGCTGTCTGTAGAGCCTTTAAAACCAGCAAAAATGTAGACGTTTAAAAGTTCTAAAGTATATTAATCTAGTAATGTTGGTTAAGCAGAGCTTGGGAATGGGTAGTAAAGGCATTATCTATCTTTTTAAACAATAACAATTTTAGTGTAGACTGTCCCTTTAAGTTTGCCCATGAACTGGGCCATAAATATTCCGTAACTGCAAAAACTGAATGGGTTAAGCAATAGCAAATTATCACAATTTTTCCAATATTGAATTTTCAAATGTGTCTGATTTATTTCAGAGTTGTTTTTTCAGTGATCACAATCCCAAATGGCTTCTGCCCAAATAAAGATCTTAGTCCTGGAGAGGGGTCTGGGAATTGTTGGGTGTTAGCATTAAATGCTCTCTTAATTAAAGAAACGTATTAGAAAAAGAAGCAAAAAAACCCTGCAGCTGACCTATTTTTTCCCACAAGGATTCTGATTGGCACGGAGATCATATCATAAGAACAAAATGACTTTAAAAATACAATTTTCAAATAAAATATTTTGACTTTAAAAAAAAAAAGAAAGTTAAACTTCATCAGTAGATATTGATTTACAAGGCGGCCTTGAAGTGATGATAAACTCTCCCCTATTTAAAAACAGATCCGGAATGCTAGTGATATTTTAGATGGCGTTAAATTCCTATACACATGCACTATAACTTACCTTTTTATATAGATATCAAATTCAAATTCCCTCTGCCCACTTCAAAAGTCAATTTTTCTGTGAGCTAACGGTTTGTATTGTTTTCCAATCATCACTCTAGCTACAACAAAAGTGCCATATGGGGAGAGTGCTGATTGGACAACAATTCAAACCGTTAGCTCACGGAAAAATTAACTTTCGAAGTGGGCGGCGGAGCATGGGGTATTTCAATTTGATATCTATATTTAAAAGTAAGTTATAGCGCATCTTCATTACAACTGATGATTCCGGATCTGTTTTTTAAAAGGGGAGAGTATACCATCACTTTCAATATACCATTGTGCATATTTTGTACAGCTATTATGCTTTGTATATTGCAACAAACAAAGAGGTCAATAACATATGATTTATTTACAAAATTCCCTACAGACTTTAATGGTGGATTTTGTAGAAAAATCCTTAGATCAACCAAAAAATAAGTACTTACCTACAATCCCTAGTGCAATGTAACCAAGGATCACTACCACAAAAATGACGCAGCACAGGACATCTGTACAGTGCCTAGCCACAAAAAACAAAACAAAGTTAAATAAGAATATTTATCTGAAATGAAATGCAGTTATTTATGTTAAGGCAACAATTCAAAAAACTACGTTCCTAATAATTAACCTTTTGTTGAAGATCACATTACAAGATGGTAAAAGTCTGACATTTACATTGTTGTTATTTCTGTCTTTACATTTCAAAAACCTGCAATTTCATAAGGGTGTGTAGACTTTTTATATCCACTGTACTTGTACATTGTTATGAGCTGTTTCTACTCCAGTAACACATTTTGATTGGCTTCTCCGCATAAGGCAAATGGTGAGTCCAGTTTGACTACTGAAAAAACAATTGCTGCAACCATGGGAGTAATGCAGTACATTTCATACTCATCTAGTATGTCAATATAAAAGGGAAAAGAAACCCAACATTTTTCTTTTGTGATTCAGACAGAGCATTTTTAAAGAGATTTCAATTTACTTGTATTATAAAATTTGCTTTGTTCCCATGGCATTGTTTGTTGAAGAGATACCTAGGTAGCTGTCTGAGCACTACATGGCAGGAAATAGTGCTGCAAACTGTAACCAATTATTCAGAATTAGAAGGAAAAAAAATTACTACATGTGCACAAAGCACCCCCCTCGGTTTCATGCCGTTTAAAATTTTCAAGCACAAAGCAGACACACTGGTGAAACGTAACAGGCATCTGCTGAAACTGCAACATTTCCGTACTGACTCAAGCATCATATGAGAGGTTCAAGTACCTCTTGGGAGCTACAGAGCACTGCTGGTCCCAAGCGGACACTGCTGCTGACCCAAACAGAAGCAAAAGTGACATAACCCAGCTACTGACTGAATGACAAGACAGTTTCTGCTCAGGACCAGCAGTGCTCTGCAGTTTTTAAACCGTACACGGTGACTAGGGTTAAAGGAACATAAAACCCTTGATTCAGATAGAGCATGCAATTTTAAATAACTTTCCAATTTATTTATATGAGATAATTTGTTTAATTCTCTTTGTATCCTTTTATGAAAAGTATACCTAGGTAGGCTCAGAAGCTGATTGGTGGCTGCGCATATAAGTCTCTTGTCATTGGCTTTCAGCTAGCTCCGCAGCAGTGCATTACTGCTCCTTCAACAACAGATACAAAGAGACAAAACAAATTGGATAATAGAAATAAATTGGAAAATGATTTAAAATTGCACACTCTGACTCATGAAAAATGTTGGGTTTCATGCCCCTTTAAAATGACATAACAATTGAGACATGTAATGTATCCACTATATTGGCCCTTTCATTATAGCTACCCTATATACTAGAATCCTAACACAGTACTGGGATTGAAAAAGAAAACAGATTACAAGTATTATAGCAGATAAAAAATAATATCTGTGCCTGCCACTTCGTTCTCTGTATTTACACAGAACATTAAATAATTCAGCCTTAGAGCAATGCTTATTGCTCAAGCTATGTAAACAAGATGTCTAAGGAGCTAAGGCAAATCTGATTATAGCCTTCAACTATCTGATGGGAGTTAACATAAAAAAACAGGCATCTTAAAGGACGTAAAACAACTTGTATTTGTAGAGGAAACCGATTTATTGAATGTACATTACATTAAGCAATTGCCCTTTGCACATATTTTAATATAGATACATATATTCCATATTGGCAACAAATAATCTAAATTTACAAATTTCTCTCTGGCTGGGAAAAAAAGAAAAAAATGTCATTAACCCCTTAACGACCGAGGACGTGCAGGGTACGTCCTCAGAAAAAAGGCAGTTAATGCCTGAGAACGTACCCTGCACGTCCTCGGTGTGGAAAGCAGCTGGAAGCGATCCTGCTCGCTTACAGCTGCTTTCCGGTTATTGCAGTGATGCCTCGATATGGAGGCATCCTGCAATAACCTTAAATGGCCATCCGGTGCAGAGAGAGCCACTCTGTGGCCCTCTCTGCACCGGACATCGGTGGCCGGTAACGTTGGTGGGTGGGAGCTGACTTGGGAGGCGGGTGGGCGGCCATCGATGGGCCGGGTAATGTAGAGGGGGGCGGGATCGGGGGCGGGGGCGATGGGGGGCGCGCACAGGCGCGCGTGCACGTCGGGCGGCGGGCGCGTGCACGGGGCGGGAGCGGGTGGGAACCGCTACACTACAGAAAAGACTGTGGTAAAAGTTTGTGTAAAGCTTTTTATTTTTAAAACAAACCCAGTCAAAGGTATCTAGGAGGGGGTGGGGGTTTGTTCTTTGGTGGGTAGGGGAGCTACACTACAGAAAATGGGGGATAATAATAATAATAAATAATAAAGCAACTATTTTTTTTTATAAACTGGGTACTGGCAGACAGCTGCCAGTACCCAAGATGGCGGCCATTAAGGCAGAGGGGGAGGGTTAGACAGCTGTTTGGTGGGGGATCAGCCAGGTTGGGGGCTAAGGGGGGCTCCTACACAGCAGCATATGTAAATATGCTTAAAAAAAAAACAACCAAAAAGCCTAAATATATATTTTATTTTAGTACTGGCAGAGTTGCTGCCAGTACTTAAGATGGCGGGGACAATTGTGGGGTGGGGGAGGGAAGGGAGCTGTTTGGGAGGGATCAGGGGGTCTGATGTGTCAGGTGGGAGGCTGATCTCTACACTAAAGCTAAAATTAACCCTGCAAGCTCCCTACAAACTTCCTAATTAACCCCTTCACTGCTAGCTATAATACACGTGTGATGCGCAGCGGCATTTAGCGGCCTTCTAAGTACCAAAAAGCAACGCCAAAGCCATATATGTCTGCTATTTCTGAACAAAGGGGATCCCAGAGAAGCATTTACAACAATTTGTGCCATAATTGCACAAGCTGTTTGTAAATGATTTCAGTGAGAAACCTAAAATTGTGAAAAATTTAACTTTTTTTTTAATTTGATCGCAATTGGCGGTGAAATGGTGGCATGAAATATACCAAAATGGGCCTAGATCATTACTTGGGGTTGTCTACTACACTACACTAAAGCTAAAATTACCCCAAAAAGCTCCCTACATGCTCCCTAATTAACCCCTTTACTGCTGGGCATAATACCCGTGTGGTGCACAGTGGCATTTAGCATCCTTCTAATTACCAAAAAGCAACACCAAAGCCATATATGTCTGCTATTTCTGAACAAAGGGGATCCCAAAGAAAAATTTACAATCATTTATGCCATAATTGCACAAGCTGTTTGTAAATAATTTCAGTGAGAAACCAAAAGTTTGTGAAAAAATTTGTGAAAAAGTGAACGATTTTTTGTATTTGATCGCATTTGGCGGTGAAATGGTGGCATGAAATATACCAAAATTGGCCTAGATCAATACTTTGGGATGTTTACTAAAAAAAAATATATACATGTCAATAGATATTCAGGGATTCCTGAAAGATATTAGTGTTCTAATGTAACTAGCGCTAATCTTGAAAAAAAAATGGTTTGGAAATAGCAAAGTGCTACTTGTATTTATGGCCCTATAACTTACAAAAAAAGCAAAGAACGTGTAAACATTGGGTATTTCTAAACTCAGGACAAAATTTAGAAACTATTTAGCATGGGTGTTTTTTGGTGGTTGCAGATGTATAACAGATTTTGGGGGTCAAAGTTAGAAAAAGTGTGTTTTTTTCCATTTTTTTCTCATATTTTATAATTTTTTTTAAAGTAAATTATAAGATATGATGAAAATAATGGTATCTTTGGAAAGTCCATTTAATGGCGAGAAAAACGGTATATAATATATGTGGGTACAGTAAATGAGTAAGAGGAAAATTACAGCTAAACACAAACACCGCAAAAATGTAAAAATAGCCTTGGTCCCAAACGGACAGAAAATGGAAAAGTGCTGTGGTCATTAAGGGGTTAAACTGGCAACATTTCCCTTGGACCCAAAATCAAATTGCCCAAGAAAAGAGGACATATGTCAAGGTGCTGTTAGCATCAGGACAAAAACAGACTGTTCTGATTTGAAAGTTAAAGTGATTGTTAAATTTAAGGAATTAAATCCCAGTATCTAAAAATACTCGGAAAAACAGGGGCACTTTAATTCATTAAACTTTACAAAAACACACTTTATTTATTTTTTAATTCTTACCATTTCGTTACAGTAAACAGACCACTGATTCTCCGCCCACATCTCCTGTATTTTGCAGATCGATGACAAATCCAGCTTCCTCTAATCGTTGCGTGCCCCCATTGGCGTCCAGCTCATGGGGCATACAACAATCGTCATCGATATGCTAAATTCAGAAGGAGATGTGATGATAAATGCGGGCTGCCCGCTAAATGCGATGCCAGGTGGACAGAGGCGAAGATGTACGTCCATGTCCGCTAGAGTTTGTTAAATCTGGCCCGATATGGAGGCAGTTTTGCAACGTTATCCATTAGTATGAGCACTAGATGGCAGCTCTAGATACGTGTACGCTGCCTATCTAGATATCGCTTTAACAAACAATAACATGAGTACGAAAGAAAATTTGATAAAAAAAGATAATTGGAAACTTTTTAAAATTGTATTCTCTATCTGAATCATGAAAGAAAAAATTTGGATTTCATGACCCTTTAAGTGTGGATGACGCAAGTGCCGTCACGCATGTGCATAATGACTTCACCAAACAGCAGAAACCCAGAAGTTACATAGGGTTTAAGGGAGCTGGACGGGATTAAGTATTTAAACACCTCAGTCTCAGCTCTCTTAAAGGGACAGTCAACCATAGAATTGTTATTGTTTTAAAAGATAGATAATCCCTTTATTACTCATTCCCCAGTTTTGCATAACCAACACAGTTATATTAATGTACTTTTTACCTTTGTGATTACCTTGTATCTAGGAACCTTCTTCCAGCCCCCTGATCACATGACTGTGACTGTTTATTATCTATTGTCTTAAATTTAGCATTGTGTTGTGCTAGATCTTAAATAACTCCCTGTGCCTGAACACAGTGTTATCTATATGGCCCATGTGTACTTTCTGTCTCTTTGTGTTGAAAAGAGATTTAAAGAGCATGTGATAAGAGGCAGCCCTCAAAGGCTTAGAAATTAGCATATGAGCCTACCTATGTTTAGTTTAAACTAAGAATACCAAGAGAAAAAAGCAAATTTGATGATAAAAGTAAATTGGAAAGTCAATTAAAAGTCCTTTCTGAATAATGAAAGTTTAATTTATACTTGACTGTCCCTTTAAGTCAGAGAAACCCCCAAGCCCCATTGTTTGGAAGGCAATCCATCTGCTCTTTCTTACACCTAAGCAGTTTTTAAAGTAAAAGCATGATTTAAAAAAAAAGAAAGAAAAATACACAGTTTCATACATAGGGGCATATTTATCGATGTAGTGTATACGCTGTCTGCATTTTTCTTAATGCACCAGCAGTTCTTGTGAACTGCTGGTGAATGCCGCCCCCTGCAAATGACCACTGTGGTAATAGTGATCACCTGGTGTAAATAATGTGCATATATTTGTGTATAGTCTCATAGGAGCCCCTATATGCACATCAAAGTTAAATAACTATACCCAAAGGCTCTTATTTGCTGTATATCACGATAACCCCTTCTTCATTTGACTACAACATTTAGAAAAAAAAACTATTTTTTACAATCTTGTTTATCACATTTTTACTAACAAATATACATTTGTGTTTTTTTACATGTCAGGTTATATATAAATATAAAGTAATGGCAAAAGTAATTACATAGTTTGAACCTGCTGGATCTGCTACAAAAAAACAACAAAAAACAACAACAATATTGAATATGTGTAAGTTACTGAACAATGACCCACAGGGAGGGGGCTTATATGTGAGCAGAATCTACTAAAAAACACTTACAAGAGTTCCAAGGAGGACACATTACAAATCAGATTTATCAAACTTAAAGGGACAGTCAACACAATGTTGTTATTGTTTACTACCCATTCCCCAGCTTTGCACAACCAACATTGTTATATTAATATATTATCTAACCTTTAAATCTCTAATGGCTAGATTTGGAGTTTTGTCGGTAACGACCCGAAAAACTAACGCCGGCTTTTTTCTGGCCGCACCATAAAAATAACTCTGGTATTGAGAGTTCACATAAAGGCTGCGTTAGGCTCCAAAAAAGGAGCGTAGAGCATATTTAACGCAACTTCAACTCTCGATACCAGAGTTGCTTACGGACGCGGCCAGCCTCAAAAACGTGCTCGTGCACGATTCTCCCATAGGAAACAATGGGGCTGTTTGAGCTGAAAAAAAAACCTGCAAAAAAGCCGCGTTCAGCTCCTAACACAGCCCCATTGTTTGCTATGCGGTAACCCTTCCTACGTCTGCACCTAACACTCTAACATGTACCCCGAGTCTAAACACCCCTAACCTTACACTTATTAACCCCTAATCTGCCGCCCCCGCTATCGCTGACCCCTGTATATTATTATTAACCCCTAATCTGCCGCTCCGTAAACCGCCACTACTTACATTATCCCTATGTACCCCTAATCTGCTGCCCTAACATCGACGACCCCTATATTATATTTATTAACCCTTAATCTGCCCCCCACAACGTCGCCTCCACCTGCCTACACTTATTAACCCCTAATCTGCCGACCGGACCTGAGCGCTACTATAATAAAGTTATTAACCCCTAATCCGCCTCACTAACCCTATAATAAATAGTATTAACCCCTAATCTGCCCTCCCTAACATCGCCGACACCTAACTTCAATTATTAACCCCTAATCTGCCGACCGGAGCTCACCGCTATTCTAATAAATGTATTAACCCCTAAAGCTAAGTCTAACCCTAACACTAACACCCCCCTAAGTTAAATATAATTTACATCTAACGAAATTAATTAACTCTTATTAAATAAATTATTCCTATTTAAAGATAAATACTTACCTGTAAAATAAATCCTAATATAGCTACAATATAAATTATAATTATATTATAGCTATTTTAGGATTTATATTTATTTTACAGGTAACTTTGTATTTATTTTAACCAGGTACAATAGCTATTAAATAGTTAAGAACTATTTAATAGCTAAAATAGTTAAAATAATTACAAATTTACCTGTAAAATAAATCCTAACCTAAGTTACAATTAAATCTAACACTACACTATCAATAAATTAATTAAATAAACTACCTACAATTACCTACAATTAACCTAACACTACACTATCAATAAATTAATTAAATACAATTCCTACAAATAAATACAATTAAATAAACTAGCTAAAGTACAAAAAATAAAAAAGAACTAAGTTACAAAAAATAAAAAAATATTTACAAACATAAGAACAATATTACAACAATTTAAAACTAATTACACCTACTCTAAGCCCCCTAATAAAATAACAAAGACCCCCAAAATAACAAAATGCCCTACCCTATTCTAAATTTCTACATTTCAAAGCTCTTTTACCTTACCAGCCCTGAACAGGGCCCTTTGCGGGGCATGCCCCAAGAAATTCAGCTCTTTTGCCTGTAAAAAAAAACATACAATACCCCCCCCAACATTACAACCCACCACCCACATACCTCTAATCTAACCCAAACCCCCCTTAAATAAACCTAACACTAAGCCCCTGAAGATCTTCCTACCTTGTCTTCACCCTACCAGGTTCACCAATCCGTCCTGAAGAGCTCCTCCGATGTCCTAATCCAAGCCCAAGCGGGGGGCTGAAGAGGTCCATGATCCGGCTGAAGTCTTCATCCAAGCGGGAGCTGAAGAGGTCCATGATCCGGCTGAAGTCTTCATCCAAGCGGGAGCTGAAGAGGTCCATGATCCGGATGAAGTCTTCTATCAACGGCATCTTCAATCTTCTTTCTTCCGGATCCATCTTGCAGACCTCCGACGCGGAACATCCTCTTCTCCCGACGCCTACTAGCCGAATGACGGTTCCTTTAAGGGACGTCATCCAAGATGGCGTCCCTCGATTCCGATTGGCTGATAGGATTCTATCAGCCAATCGGAATTAAGGTAGGAATATTCTGATTGGCTGATGGAATCAGCCAATCAGAATCAAGTTCAATCCGATTGGCTGATTCGATCAGCCAATCAGATTGAGCTTGCATTCTATTGGCTGTTCCGATCAGCCAATAGAATGCGAGCTCAATCTGATTGGCTGATTGGATCAGCCAATCGGATTGATCTTGATTCTGATTGGCTGATTCCATCAGCCAATCAGAATATTCCTACCTTAATTCCGATTGGCTGATAGAATCCTATCAGCCAATCGGAATTCGAGGGACGCCATCTTGGATGACGTCCCTTAAAGGAACCGTCATTCGGCTAGTAGGCGTCGGGAGAAGAGGATGTTCCGCGTCGGAGGTCTGCAAGATGGATCCGGAAGAAAGAAGATTAAAGATGCCGTTGATAGAAGACTTCATCCAGATCATGGACCTCTTCAGCTCCCGCTTGGATGAAGACTTCAGCCGGATCATGGACCTCTTCAGCTCCCGCTTGGATGAAGACTTCAGCCGGATCATGGACCTCTTCAGCCCCCCGCTTGGGCTTGGATTAGGACATCGGAGGAGCTCTTCAGGACGGATTGGTGAACCTGGTAGGGTGAAGACAAGGTAGGAAGATCTTCAGGGGCTTAGTGTTAGGTTTATTTAAGGGGGGTTTGGGTTAGATTAGGGGTATGTGGGTGGTGGGTTGTAATGTTGGGGGGGGGGGTATTGTATGTTTTTTTTTACAGGCAAAAGAGCTGAATTTCTTGGGGCATGCCCCGCAAAGGGCCCTGTTCAGGGCTGGTAAGGTAAAAGAGCTTTGAAATGTAGAATAGGGTAGGGCATTTTGTTATTTTGGGGGTCTTTGTTATTTTATTAGGGGGCTTAGAGTAGGTGTAATTAGTTTAAAATTGTTGTAATATTTTTCTTATGTTTGTAAATATTTTTTTATTTTTTGTAACTTAGATCTTTTTTATTTTTTGTACTTTAGCTAGTTTATTTAATTGTATTTATTTGTAGGAATTGTATTTAATTAATTTATTGATAGTGTAGTGTTAGGTTAATTGTAGGTAATTGTAGGTATTTTATTTAATTAATTTAATGATAGTGTAGTGTTAGGTTTAATTGTAACTTAGGTTAGGATTTATTTTACAGGTAATTTTGTTATTATTTTAACTAGGTAACTATTTAATAGCTATTGTACCTTGTTAAAATAATTACAAAAGTACCTGTAAAATAAATATTAATCCTAAAATAGCTACAATATAATTATAATTTATATTGTAGCTATATTAGGGTTTATTTTACAGGTAAGTATTTAGCTTTAAATAGGAATAATTTATTTAATAAGAGTTAATTAATTTCGTTAGATTTAAATTATATTTAACTTAGGGGGGTGTTAGTGTTAGGGTTAGACTTAGCTTTAGGGGTTAATACATTTATTAGAATAGCGGTGAGCTCCGGTCGGCAGATTAAGGGTTAATAATTGAAGTTAGGTGTCGGCGATGTTAGGAAGGGCAGATTAGGGGTTAATAGTATTTATTATAGGGTTAGTGAGGCGGATTAGGGGTTAATAACTTTATTATAGTAGCGCTCAGGTCCGCTCGGCAGATTAGGGGTTAATAAGTGTAGGCAGGTGGAGGCGACGTTGAGGGGGGCAGATTAGGGGTTAATAAATATAATATAGGGGTCGGCGGTGTTAGGGGCAGCAGATTAGGGGTACATAGCTATAATGTAGGTAGCGGCGCTTTGCGGTCGGCAGATTAGGGGTTAATTATTGTAGGTAGCTGGCGGCGACGTTGTGGGGGGCAGATTAGGGGTTAATAAATATAATACAGGGGTCGGCGGTGTTAGGGGCAGCAGATTAGGGGTACATAAGTATAACGTAGGTGGCGGTCGGCAGATTAGGGGTTAAAAAAAATTATTCGAGTGTCGGCGATGTGGGGGGACCTCGGTTTAGGGGTACATAGGTAGTTTATGGGTGTTAGTGTACTTTAGAGCACAGTAGTTAAGAGCTTTATGAACCGGCGTTAGCCCAGAAAGCTCTTAACTACTGACTTTTTTCCTGCGGCTGGAGTTTTGTCGTTAGATGTCTAACGCTCACTTCAGAAACGACTCTAAATACCGGAGTTAGAAAGATCCCATTGAAAAGATAGGATACGCAATTTACGTAAGGGGATCTGCGGTATGGAAAAGTCGCGGCTGAAAAGTGAGCGTTAGACCCTTTTTTGAGTGACTCCAAATACCGGCGGTAGCCTAAAACCAGCGTTAGGAGCCTCTAACGCTGGTTTTCACGGCTAACGCCAAACTCCAAATCTAGGTCTAAGTTTCTGCCTATTTCTAAGTCACTAAAGGCAGCCTCTTATCACATGCTTTTTTATTAGCTTTTTACAACAGGGGAGTGCTAGTTCATGTGAGCCATATAGATAATATTGTGTTCACTTCCATGAGTTGTGGATGACACTGCACTAATTGGCTTAAATGCAAGTCAATAGATAATAAATAAATAGCCATGTGATCAGGGAGCTGTCAGAAGAGGCTTAGATACAAGGTTATCACAGAGGTAAAAAGTGTATTAATATAACCATGTTTTCTGTGCAAAACTGGGTAATGGGTAATAAAGTGATTATCTTTCTTTCATGTAATTGGCAAGAGTCCATGAGCTAGTGACGTATGGTATATACAATCCTACCAGGAGGGGCAAAGTTTCCCAAACCTAAAAATGCCTATAAATACACCCCTCACCACACCCACAATTCAGTTTTACAAACTTTGCCTCATATGGAGGTGGTGAAGTAAATTTGTGCTTGATTTTCTTCTGTGATATGCGCTTCTCAGCATTTAGAAGCCCGATTCCTCTCAGAGTACAGTGAATGTCAGAGGGACGTGAATGGAGTATCACCTATTGAATTCTATAGTTTTCTTTGCGGGAAATCTTTTCATAGGTTCTCTGTTATCGGTCGTAGAGATTCATCTCCTACCTACCGTTTCAGATCGACGATATACTCTCATATTCCATTACCTCTACTGATAAGTTTCAGTACTGGTTTTTTATCTTTCGGTAAGTATGTTTTTATTTCTTAAAGACACTCTCAGCTATGGTTTGGAACTTTATGTATTAATGTAAAGTTCTAAATATATGTATTGTACTTATATTTGCCATGAGTCAGGTTTATGTATATTTCCTTTTGCAGACTATCGGTTTCAAAATTGGGAAAAAAACATATTTAGGAAGTTATTTTTCTTACCTGGGGTAAAGTCTTTTCTTCACAATTGACTGTTTTCATTAATTTTTGCGGGCAAAATTTAGGCTTACGAGGCCGCAAAATGCTGATATTTATTGCGTCATTCTTGGCGCAAGAATGTTTTTGCCGCAAAGGTACGTTCTGTGATGCAAATTCTTCATTTCCGGTGTCTTAGTTGACGCCAGGTTTCCTTGCACAAGGTTGCATCTGCTATGACGCGAGTTGCGTCATTTCATGTTGTTGGCACCTAAAAATGTCATTTTGCTTTGCGCGTCATACTTGGCGCCAAATAATCTTATTATTTAAACCCCACTTCCTAAATGCCTCTTGCCTTTTTCTATGCTAAGAGGGCTATGCTGTTTGATGGGGCTATATCTACTCTTGCCAAACGTACTACTATCCCTATGGAAGATAGTACTTCTTTTAAGGATCCTTTAGATAGGAAACTTGAATCTTATCTAAGGAAAGCTTTTTTATTTTCTGGCTATCTTCTCAAGCCTGCAATTTCTATAGCTGATGTTGCAGCTGTATCAACCTTCTGGTTGGAAAGCTTAGCGCAACAGGAAAAAGATTCTGATTTTTCTAGCATTGTTCGCTTGCTTCAACATGCTAATCCTTTTATCTGTGATGCTATTTTTGATATCATCAAAATTGATGTTAAATCTATGTCTTTAGCTATTTTAGCTAAAAGAGCTTTGTGGCTCAAATATTGGAATGCTGACATGGTATCTAAGTCTAGATTACTATCTCTTTCTTTCCAAGGTAAAAATTAATTTGGTTCTCAGTTGGATTCCATTATTTCAACTGTCACTGGGGGGAAGGGAGTATTTTTACCTCAGGATAAAATATCTAAAGGTAAATCTAAAGCTTCTAATTGTTTTCGTTCCTTTTGACAGAATAAAGAACAGAAACCAAATCCTTCCCCCAAGGAATCTGGTTCCAATTGGAAGCCTTATTCATGTTGGAATAAATCCAAGACTTTTAAGAAACCAAAACCAGCCCCCAAGTCTGCATGATGGTGCAGCCCTCATTCCAGTTCAGCTGGTGGGGGCCAGATTAAACATGTTCCAGAACATTTGGGCAGATTCTGTCCAAAATCATTGGATTCAGAGCATTGTCTCTTAAGGGTATCGGATAGGATTTAGAATAAGACCTCCTGTGAGAAGATTTTTTCTCTCACACATTCCAGCAAATCCAGTGAAGGCTCAGGCTCTTCTGAAGTGTGTTTCAGATCTAGAGCTTTCAGGGGTAATTATACCAGTTCCATTTCAGGGTCTGGGGTTTTATTCAAATCTATTCATTGTCCCAAAGAAAGAAAATTAATTCAGGCCAGTTCTGGATCTGAAAATTTTGCACCGTTTTGTAAGAGTGCCAACTTTCAAAATGGTGACTATAAGGACTATTCTGCCTTTTGTTCAGCAAGGTCATTATATGTCCACAATAGACTTACAGAATGCATATCTTCACATTCCGATTCATCCAGATCACTATCGGTTTCTGAGAATCTCTTTTCTAGACAAGCCTTACCAATTTGTTGCTCTTCCATTTGGCCTAGAGACAGCTCCAAGAATTTTTTCAAAGGTTCTCGGTGCCCTACTCTCTGTAATCAGAGAGCAGGGTATTGCGGTGTTTCCTTATTTGTACGATATCTTGGTACCAGCTCAGTCTTTACATTCTGCAGAATCTCACACGAATCAACTAGTGTTGTTTCTTCAAAGACATGGTTGGAGGATCAATTTACCAAAAAGTTCCTTGATTCCTCAGACAAGGGTCACCTTTTTAGGTTTCCGGATAGATTCAGTGTCCATGACTCTGTCTCTAACAGAAAAGAGATGAATAAAATTGGCTTCAGCTTGTCAGAACCTTCAGTCTCAGTCAGAACCTTCAATGGCTTTGTGCATGGAAGTTTTAGGTCTCATGACTGCAGCATCGGACGCGTTCCCCTTTGCTCGTTTTCATATGAGACCTCTCCAGCTTTGTATGCTGAATCAATGGTGCAGGGATTATACAAAGATATCACAATTAATATCCTTAAATCCCAATGTTCGACTCTCTCTGACTTGGTGCATAGACCACCATCGTATAGTTCAAGGGGCCTCCTTTGTTCATCCAACTTGGACTGCAATCACAACAGATGCAAGTCTTTCAGGTTGGGGAGCTGTCTGGGGATCTCTGACAGCACAAGGGGTTTGGATTGGAAATATCAAGAGGCGAGGTTACTATTTTCAGGGCTCTTCAGGTTTGGCCTCTGTTGAAGAGAGAACCATGTATTTGTTTTCAGACAGACAATGTCACAACTGTGGCATATGTCAATCATTAGGGTGGGACTCGCAGTTCCCTGGCTATGAAAGAAGTATCTTGGATACTTGCTTGGGTGGAATCCAGCTTTTGTCTAATTTCTGCGGTACATATCCCAGGTGTAGACAATTGGGAAGCAGATTATCTCAGTCGTCAGACTTTACATCCGGGGGAGTGTTCACTCCACCCAGATGTGTTTTTTCAGATTGTTCAGATGTGGGGTCTTCCAGAAATAGATCTGATGGCCTCCCATCTGAACAAGAAACTTCCCAGGTACCTGTCCAGGTCCAGGGATCCTCAGGCGGAGTCGGTGGATGTGTTCGAAGTTCCTTGGTTTTACCAACCTGCTTATATCTTCTAGTTCTTCTTCCAAAAGTGATCTCCAAGATCATCATGGAATATAAGTTTGCCTTTCTGGTAGGACCAGCATGGCCTCACAGGTTCTGGTATGCGGACCTTGTCCGGATGCCCAGTTGTCAACCATGGCCACTTCCTTTAAGACCAGATCTTCTGTCTCAAGGACCGTTTTTCCATCAGGATCTCAAATCATTAAATTTGAAGTTATGGAAATTGAATGCTTAGTAATTAGTCATAGAGGTTTCTCTGACTCAGTGATTGATACTAGGTTACAGGCTCATAAATCTGTTTCCAGGAAGATTTATTATCGAGTTTGGAAGACTTATATTTCATGGTGTTCTTTTCATAAATTCTCCTGGCATTCTTTTAGAATTCCTAGAATTTTACAGTTTCTTCAGGATGCTGTGGATAAAGGTTTGCAAGTTCTTTGGCGGGACAAATCTCTGCTCTTTCTGTTTTATTTCACAGAAAGATTGCTAAACTTCCTGATATTCACTGCTTTGTTCAGGCTTTGGTCTGTATCAAGCCTGTCATTATTTCAATCTCTCCTCCTTGGAGTCTTAATTTGGTCCTGAGAACTTTGCAGGCTCCTCCTTTTGTGCCTATGCATTCTTTGGATATTAAACTACTTTCTTGGAAAGTGTTGCTCCTTTGCTAGAAGAGTTTCTGAATTATCTGCTCTTTCTTGTGAGTCTCCTTTTCTGATTTTTCATCAAGATAAGGCAGTTTTGCGGACTTCATTTAAAGGGACAGTCTACACCAGAATTTTTATTGTTTTAAAAGATAGATAATCCCTTTATTACCAATTTCCCAGTTTTGCATAACCAACACAGTTATAATAATATACTTTTAACCCCTGTGATTATCTTGTATCTAAGCCTCTGCAAACTGCCCCTTTTTTCAGTTCTTTTGACAGACTTGCAGTCTAGCCAATCATTGCCTGCTCCCAGATAACTACACGTGCACGAGCATAGTGTTATCTATATGAAATATGTGAACTAACACCCTCTAGTGGTGAAAAACTGTTAAAATGCAATCTGAAAGAGGCGGGCTTCAAGGTCTAAGAAATTAGCATATGAACATCCTAGGTTAAGCTGTCAACTAAGAATACCAAGAGAACAAAGCAAAATTGGTGATAAAAGTAAATTGGAAAATTGTTTAAAATTGCATGCTCTATCTGAATCATGAAAGTTTATTTTGGCCTAGACTGTCCCTTTAAATTTTTACCTAAAGTTGTGAATTCTAACAACATTAATAGGGAAATTGTTGTCCCCTCTTTGTGTTTTAATCCTAAGAATTCTTTGGAGAGAACCTTATATTCTCTGGATGTTGTAAGAGCTTTGAAATATTATGTTGAAGCTACTAAAGATTTCAGGAAGACTTCTAGTCAATTTGTTGTCTTTTCTGGTTCTAGGAAAGGTCAGAAAGCTTCTGCCATTTCCTTGGCATCTTGGTTAAAGCTTTTGATTTATAAGGCTTACGTGGAGTCGGGTCAGGCCCTGCCTCAGAGAATCACAGCTCATTCCACTAGATCAGTCTCCACTTCGTGGGCTTTTAAGAATGAAGCTTCAGTTGATCAGATTTGCAAAGCAGTGACTTGGTTTTCTTTGCATACATTTACTAAATTCTACCGTTTTGAAGTATTTGCCTCTTCGGAAGCAGTTTTTGGTAGAAAAGTTCTTCAGGCAGCTGTTTCAGTTTGATTCCTCTGCTTATGTTTTAAGTTTTTTTCTTTTCAATTATAAGAAAAACTTATTCTTTTGGTTGTGGATTAAATTTTTCAGCGGAAAATGGCTGTTTTTATTTTATCCCTCCCTATCTAGTGATTCTTCTGTGTAGTTCCACATCTTGGGTATTACTATCCCATACGTCACTAGCTCATGGACTCTTGCCAATTACATAAAAGAAAACTTAATTTATGTAAAAACTTACCTGATAAATTCATTTCTTTCATATTGGCAAGAGTCCATGAGACCCACCCTTTTTATGGTGGTTATGTTTTTTTGTATAAAGCACAATTATATTTCCATTTCCTTTTTTGATGCTTTTTACTCTTTTTTCTATCACCCCACTACTTGGCTATTCGTTAAACTGAATTGTGGGTGTGGTGAGGGGTGTATTTATCGGCATTTTGAGGTTTGGGAATCTTTGCCCTTCCTGGTAGGATTGTATATCCCATACGTCACTAGCTCATGGACTCTTGCCAATATGAAAGAAATTAATTTATCATGTAAGTTCTTACATAAATTATGTTTTTTTAAACAATAAAAACATTTGAGTTGACTGTCCCTTTAAGACAGACTGTTTCTAGTTCTCTCTCCTTGGAGGAAATTATTAGATCCAAAACAAACAAGAAAATGATAGCTTAAAGGGTATAGTACACACCTTGTAATTACAAGATATGTTGTTATAGAATAATACATCAGCCTAGTCATAACATTTTTAAAGGAAATTAATATTTTTTTTTGCTACAATTATTTTTCAATAGGCAAAATCCACCTTATGCCTTATTTGGAGAAGCAAATATGGGCTTTAGACCACAGAGAAAAAGAAGGCTAGCAACTGTCATAAAGTTCGTATAAAGTGCATTGTTTTGCAGTTATATGTTAAAGCCTTTCAGGTACAGCTATGTAGCATGGTTAGTCTTAAGAAGTCAGCAAGGTGCATTTCTAGTTCTGAGAATTAGAAGTTGTTCAATTTTTAGAGCCAAATGACATCAAAAGTGGGCAAAATAAATAATGAAAATATATTGCACTATTGTTTCATTGTGCATAACCAAACATTATATATAAAAATGTCAAAAGTGCTCAACCCCTTAGTGACCAGAGCACTTTTCAATTTTCTGACCGCTAGGGACCAGGGCTGTTTTTAGATTTCTGCGGTGCTTGTGTTTAGCTGTAATTTTCCTCTTACTCATTTACTGTACTCGCATATATCATATACCGTTTTTCTCGCCATTAAATGGACTTTCTAAAGATATTATAAAATATGATGAAAAAATGGGAAAAAAACCAACCTTTTTCTAACTTTGACCCCCAAAATCTGTTACACATCTACAACCACCAAAAAACACCCATGCTAAATAGTTTCTAAAATGTTTCCTGAGTTTAGAAATACCCAATGTTTACATGTTCTTTGGAAGTTATAGGGCAATAAGTACAAGTAGCACTTTGCTATTTCCAAACCATTTTTCCCCCCCAAAATTAGCGCTAGTTACATTGTAACACTGATATCTGTCAGAAATCCCTGAATAACCCTTGATATGTAAATATATTTTTTTAGTAGACAACCCAAAGTATTGATCTCACCGCCAAATGCGATCAAATAAAAAAAATTGTTAACTTTTTCACAAACTTTAGGATTCTCGCAGAAATTATTTACAAACAGCTTGTACAATTATGGCACAAATGGTTGTAAATGCTTCTCTGGGATCCCTTTGTTTGGAAATAGCAGACATTTATGGCTTTGGCATTACTTTTTGGTAATTAGAAGGCCGCTAAATGCCACTGTGCACCACAGTTGTATTATGCCCAGCAGTTAAGGGGTTAATTAGGTAGCTTGTAGGGAGCTTGTAGCGTTAATTTTAGCTTTAGTGTAGAGATCAGCCTCCCACCTGACACATCCCACCCCCGATCCCTCCCTCACCCCCCCCCTCAAACAGCTCTCTTCCGTCCTCCACCTCACAATTGTCACGCCATCTTAAGTACTGGCATGCCAGTACTAAAATAAAAACATAATTTATGCTTACCTGATAAATTTATTTCTCTTGTAGTGTATCCAGTCCACGGATCATCCATTACTTATGGGATATTCTCCTTCCCAACAGGAAGTTGCAAGAGGATCACCCACAGCAGAGCTGCTATATAGCTCCTCCCCTAACTGTCATATCCAGTCATTCGACCGAAAACAAACAGAGAAAGGAGAAACCATAGGGTGCAGTGGTGACTGTAGTTTAATTAAAATTTAGACCTGCCTTAAATGGACATGGCGGGCCGTGGACTGGATACACTACAAGAGAAATAAATTTATCAGGTAAGCATGTTTTCTCTTGTTAAGTGTATCCAGTCCACGGATCATCCATTACTTATGGGATACCAATACCAAAGCTAAAGTACACAGATGATGGGAGGGACAAGGCAGGATTAAGCGGAAGGAACCACTGCCTGAAGAACCTTTCTCCCAAATACAGCCTCCGAAGAAACAAAAGTATCAAATTTGTAAAATTTTGAAAAAGTGTGAAGCGAAGACCAAGTCGCAGCCTTGCAAATCTGTTCAACAGAGGCCTCATTTTTGAAGGCCCAGGTGGAAGCCACAGCTCTAGTAGAATGAGCTGTAATCCTTTCAGGGGGCTGCTGTCCAGCAGTCTCATAGGCTAGGCGTATTACGCTCCGAAGCCAAAAGGAAAGAGAGGTTGCCGAAGCTTTTTGACCTCTCCTCTGTCCAGAGTAAACGACAAACAGGGAAGATGTTTGACAAAAATCCTTAGTAGCTTGTAAGTAAAACTTCAAGGCACGGACTACGTCCAGATTATGTAAAAGACATTCCTTCTTTGAAGAAGGATTAGGGCACAACGATGGAACAACAATCTCTTGATTGATATTCTTGTTAGAAACCACCTTAGGTAAAAACCCAGGTTTGGTACGCAGAACTACCTTATCTGCATGAAAAATCAGATAAGGAGAATCACATTGTAAGGCAGATAGCTCAGAGACTCTCCGAGCCGAGGAAATAGCCATCAAAAACAGAACTTTCCAAGATAAAAGTTTAATATCAATGGAATGAAGGGGTTCAAACGGAACTCCTTGAAGAACCTTAAGAACCAAGTTTAAGCTCCACGGGGGAGCAACAGGTTTAAACACAGGCTTAATTCTAACCAAAGCCTGGCAAAATGCCTGGACATCTGGAACCTCTGCCAGACGCTTGTGCAAAAGAATAGACAGAGCAGAAATCTGTCCCTTTAAGGAACAAGCTGATAATCCTTTGTCCAAGCCCTCTTGAAGAAAAGACAATATTCTAGGAATCCTAACCTTACTCCATGAGTAATTCTTGGATTCACACCAATAAAGATATTTACTCCATATCTTGTGGTAGATTTTCCTGGTAACAGGCTTCCGTGCCTGTATTAAAGTATCAATGACTGACTCGGATAAGCCACGCTTTGATAGAATCAAGCGTTCAATCTCCATGCAGTCAGTCTCAGAGAAATTAGATTTGGATGATTGAAAGGACCTTGTATCAGAAGGTCCTGTCTTAGAGGCAGAGTTCATGGTGGAAAGGATGACATGTCCACTAGGTCTGCATACCAAGTCCTGCGTGGCCACGCAGGTGCTATCAGAATCACCGATGCTCTCTCCTGTTTGATTTTGGCAATCAGTCGAGGGAGCAGAGGAAATGGTGGAAACACATAAGCCAGGTTGAAGAACCAAGGCGCTGCTAGAGCATCTATCAGCGTCGCTTCTGGGTCCCTGGACCTGGATCCGTAACAAGGAAGCTTGGCGTTCTGGCGAGACGCCATGAGATCCAACTCTGGTTTGCCCCAACGATGAATCAACTGTGCAAACACCTCCGGATGGAGTTCCCACTCCCCCAGATGGAAAGTCTGACGACTTAGAAAATCCGCCTCCCAGTTCTCCACGCCTGGGATATGGATTGCTGACAGGTGGCAAGAGTGGTACTCTGCCCAGCGAATTATTTTTGAGACTTCTAACATCGCTAGGGAACTCCTGGTTCCCCCTTGATGGTTGATGTAAGCCACAGTCGTGATGTTGTCCGACTGAAATCTGATGAACCTCAGTATTGCTAACTGAGGCCAAGCCAGAAGAGCATTGAATATCGCTCTTAACTCCAGAATATTTATTGGAAGGAGTTTCTCCTCCTGAGTCCACGATCCCTGTGCCTTCAGGGAATTCCAGACTGCACCCCAACCTAGAAGGCTGGCATCTGTTGTTACAATTGTCCAATCTGGCCTGCGAAAGGTCATACCCTTGGACAGGTGTACCCGAGACAACCACCAGAGAAGAGAATCTCTGGTCTCTTGATCCAGATTTAGCAGAGGGGACAAATCTGTGTAATCCCCATTCCACTGACTCAGCATGCATAATTGCAGCGGTCTGAGATGAAGGCGCGCAAATGGCACTATGTCCATTGCCGCTACCATTAAGCCGATTACCTCCATACACTGAGCTACCGAAGGGCGCGGAATGGAGTGAAGAACACGGCAAGCATTTAGAAGTTTTGATAACCTGGACTCCGTCAGGTAAATTTTCATTTCTACAGAATCTATAAGAGTCCCTAAGAAGGAGACTCTTGTGAGTGGGGATAGAGAACTCTTTTCCTCGTTCACTTTCCACCCGTGCGACCTCAGAAATGCCAGAACTATCTCTGTATGAGACTTGGTAACTTGAAAGCTTGACGCCTGTATCAGGATGTCGTCTAGATGCGGAGCCACCGCTATGCCTCACGGTCTTAGAACCGCCAGAAGTGAGCCCAGAACCTTTGTAAAGATTCTTGTGGATGTAGCCAACCCGAAGGGAAGAGCTACAAATTTGTAATGCCTGTCTAGAAAGGCAAACCTTAGAAACCAATGATGATCTTTGTGAATCGGTATGTGAAGGTAGGCATCCTTTAAGTCCACTGTGGTCATGTACTGACCTTCTTGGATCATGGGTAGGATGGTCCGAATAGTTTCCATTTTGAAAGATGGAACTCTGAGGAATTTGTTTAAGATCTTTAGATCCAAAATTTGAAGCTTTGAAGTCCAGAAGATATCCCTGAGATATGATCTCCAACGCCCAGGGATCCTGAACATCTCTTGCCCATGCCTGGGCGAAGAGAGAAAGTCTGCCCCCTACTAGATCCGTCGCCGGATAGGGGGCCATTCCTTCATGCTGTCTCAAAGGCAGCAGCAGGCTTTCTGGCCTGCTTGCCTTTGTTCCAGGACTGGTTAGGTTTCCAGGCCTGCTTAGATTGAGCAAAAGTTCCCTCTTGTTTGAAGCGGAGGAAGTTGATGCTGCACCTGCCTTGAAATTTCGAAAGGCACGAAAATTAGACTGTTTGGCCTTTGCTTTGGCCCTGTCCTGAGGAAGGGTGTGACCCTTACCTCCAGTAATGTCAGCAATAATTTCCTTCAAACCAGGCCCGAATAAGGTCTGCCCCTTGAAAGGAATGTTGAGTAATTTAGACTTCGAAGTCACGTCAGCTGACCAGGATTTAAGCCATAGCGCCCTACGCGCTTGGATGGCGAATCCGGAATTCTTAGCCATTAGTTTAGTCAAATGAACAATGGCATCAGAAACAAATGAGTTAGCTAGCTTAAGTGTTCTAAGCTTGTCAATAATTTCAGTCAATGGAGCTGTATGGATGGCCTCTTCCAGAGACTCAAACCAGAATGCCGCCGCGGCCGTGACAGGCGCAATGCATGCAAGGGGCTGTAAAATAAAACCTTGTTGAATAAACATTTTCTTAAGGTAACCCTCCAATTTTTTATCCATTGGATCTGAAAAAGCACAACTGTCCTCAACTGGGATAGTAGTACGCTTTGCTAAAGTAGAAACTGCTCCCTCCACCTTAGGGACCGTGTGCCATAAGTCCCGTGTAGTGGCGTCTATTGGAAACATTTTTCTAAATATAGGAGGTGGGGAAAAAGGCACACCCGGTCTATCCCACTCCTTGCTAATAATTTCTGTAAAAAACAGAAAACCAGGTTGCGCCTAATTAATTTTATCTTGGGTGTCCAGGACAAAACTAATTGTCTAAAAGTGAAAATATACAACTAAACTAAATTGTAAATAAATATTTGAGGTGGTAAAATTTATAAAATATGGTTTATTAAAATATCTTTGAGATAATGAATAATCCTTAAAATTAGTTTTATTCTAAAATTATTATACTAAAAACATATATATACAATTTTATTGGAAAGAACAGATATAAACATAAATTTGATTGGCCAATCTAACTTAGGTTTATATAATAAATCTTTTAATAAACTGGACACATTGCATCAGTAACCTAAGGGAACCATTCGAGCAATATATGCAATAAATCAAAAAAATAAATATATAAATATAGTATCTATTTAATAAATAAAATGTGTGTAATTGTTCAAATGTTGTTGTGTAATTGTTCTAATGTTGTTGTTTGATTAAAAACCATCCATATGACAGATATAATAGATTTAAATGATTAAGCTGTTTTGTGGTGTATCTTTATAGCAGTTCAATTCCTTGTGTTTCTTCGTATATACTTTTTGTCCACTTCTAGCAGGATAAGGCAAGAATCACTTTCCCAAAAATATTCAGAAAGATAATTGTCATATAATAAGTTCCAGGAGATGTATTCAGCAAATACCGGTATAAGCTATTATTTCAATGTAATCCTTCATGAGGAGAAATTTAAAATAAGTCTTACTTTCAAATTTGCAGGTAGGAGCGTTATCCTAGGTCCACATAGAGTTTTTTTTTTTTTTTGAAGGCAACCGCTCCCTTGCTTAGTAGCGTCTTGTTCTCACGCTAGTGGTGGTTGATTCAAATCCCAGGCCGGTCCGTCTCATACAGTCATCCGTCACTTCCTGTTTAACAGTGACTTGGTATCCTCACAGTGGATATCCCCAGACTGATGTGTCCTCAAGAATTGGAAAAGTTTGAACGCTACGCTTTTCAGCCGCTACTGCAGCCTTTCTCAAGCGATTTTCGAAACAGGAAGTGACGGATGACTGTATGAGACGGACCGGCCTGGGATTTGAATCAACCACCGCTAGCGTGAGAACAAGACGCTACTAAGCAAGGGAGCGGTTGCCTTCAAAAAAAAAAACTCTATGTGGACCTAGGATAACGCTCCTACCTGCAAATTTGAAAGTAAGACTTATTTTAAATTTCTCCTCATGAAGGATTACATTGAAATAATAGCTTATACCGGTATTTGCTGAATACATCTCCTGGAACTTATTATATGACAATTATCTTTCTGAATATTTTTGGGAAAGTTATTGCATATATTGCTCGAATGGTTCCCTTAGGTTACTGATGCAATGTGTCCAGTTTATTAAAAGATTTATTATATAAACCTAAGTTAGATTGGCCAATCAAATTTTAAATTTACAATTTGTATCTGTATTATATTAACTTTTTTTTTTTTTTTTTCATATTATCAGTATTTATGTTTATATCTGTTCTTTCCAATAAAATTGTATATATATGTTTTTAGTATAATAATTTTAGAATAAAACTAATTTTAAGGATTATTCATTATCTCAAAGATATTTTAATAAACCATATTTTATAAATTTTACCACCTCAAATATTTATTTACAATTTAGTTTAGTTGTATATTTTCACTTTTAGACAATTAGTTTTGTCCTGGACACCCAAGATAAAATTAATTAGGCGCAACCTGGTTTTCTGTTTTTTCCACTGTATCCACTTAATGTCAATTTTTTAAAGGTTTTATTGATATAACTGGGTTGTCTAGTGAAACTATAGTTCACCACTAGTACTAATATCTTACATTTGCCTTACATAATAATTTCTGTAAGCCTTTTAGGTATAGGAAAAACATCAGTACACACCGGTACCGCATAGTATTTATCCAGCCTACACAATTTCTCTGGTACTGCAACTGTGTTACAGTCATTCAGAGCAGCTAATACCTCCCCAAGCAACACACGGAGGTTCTCAAGCTTAAATTTAAAATTAGAAATCTCTGAATCAGGTTTCCCCGAATCAGAGATGTCACCCACAGACTGAAGCTCTCCGTCCTCATGATCTGCATATTGTGACGCAGTATCAGACATGGCCCTTACAGCATCTGTGCGCTCTGTATTTCTCCTAACCCCAGAGCAATCGCGCTTGCCTCTTAATTCAGGCAACCTGGATAATACCTCTGACAGGGTATTATTCATGATTGCAGCCATGTCCTGCAAGGTAATCGCTATGGTCGTCCCTGATGTAATTGGCGCCATATTAGCGTGCATCCCCTGAGCGGGAGGCGAAGGGTCTGACACGTGGGGAGAGTTAGTGGGCATAACTTCCCCCTCGTCAGAATCTTCTGGTGATATTTCTTTTATAGTTAAAGACTGATCTTTACTGTTTAAGGTGAAATCAATACATTTAGTACACATTCTCCTATGGGGCTCCACCATGGCTTTCAAACATAATGAACAAGTAGTTTCCACTGTGTCAGACATGTTTAAACAGACTAGCAATGAAACTAGCAAGCTTGGAAAACACTTTAAACAAGTTTACAAGCAATATAAAAAACGTTACTGCACCTTTAAGAAACACAAATTTTGTCAAAATTTGAAATAACAGTGAAAAAAGGCAGTTACACTAACGAAATTTTTACAGTGTATGTAACAAGTATAGATGCTCGTTCATGAGACACGCAAGCGCATTGACGGCACAGGAACAGATAATACGATCTCTGCTACGATACTATGTATCACAGCAGAAATCGTATTTTAACGCATGTGGGTGGGACCGCTCTTACTTCTGAAAAAGACAAACCAGGAAATGAGCGGGTGGGCGGGCGGAGGATCAGTAAATACGGTATGTCTTAAAAATAATAAATATAAAAAAAATAACAATGGATTTTTAAAAAAAAAACTTAGCGACTACATACAGGGTGATAATATGGATCAATGGCATTAAGGTTTTTGACAAAATTTACTTTCATTTTAAGAGTCTCTTGGAATAACAATAGGAAATAGATTTTTTCCCCCTGAATGCAATATATTCTTTTAGACTGGATACCTGTTGTCATAACAATGGGAAAGACAATTTTGTGTCGCTGCCACACAGCAAAGCCCCCCTCTTCCCTTACCCTGAAGACATTGTTTCATGCTCTGCTGACTTGATAGAAATGGCTTATATACAAATATTAAATTGTTTTTGTATTATACCACTCTTAACTGTGTGATGAGATTCAATGTATGAGAAGAAATACCCGAACAGAGAGGGCTGCTATTTTCTTACTAAGAGTTAGGGTATTTCTTCTCATACATTGAATTTTACCATACAGTTAAAAGAGTGGTATAATACAAAAACAATTTAATATTTGTACATAAGCCATTTCTATCAAGTCAGCAGAGCATGAAACAATGTCTTCAGGGTAAGGGAAGAGGGGGGGCTTTGGCTCTGATAAAATCTCAACGATTATGATTTAAAAAAAAACAATCAAAATAAACAAAAAACTAATTTGGGAAGAGCATGACGCACATTATTTAACCTCTTCCCGTCATGACTTATTTATCTACATCGGAGCAAAGTTCTGATGTAAACAAAATAAGTTAAAAAGTGAAATCACGTGATTGCTCAATGATGGGATTGTGTCTGAGGGGAGTACCCATGATGCCAGGCACAGCCTCCAGCCCACAATTCTTATTCAGGAAGTGCCTTTGGCTACAGTACAGCCAAAAGGCTAGGACGTTCTATATGCAATCCTAAGGGTGTTAAAGCCTAGTGTGGTTAGGACAGCATAGAACGTCCTAAGGGTGGGAAGGGGTTAAAGTAACACATTTATGAAACTTCTTTCTCAAGTTAAAGTGAAGGTAAACTTTGCCATGTTCGATAATGTTACATGCCAATACATATAAAATGAAGGGTACTTTAAAGGGTCACTAAACCCAAAATCTTTCTTTCATGATTCAGATAGAGAATACAAATTTAAATAACATTACAATTGACTTCTATTATTTATTTTGCTTCGTTTTTTAGATATCCTTAGTTGAAGAAAAAGCAATGCACATGGGTGAGCCAATCACACGAGGCTTCTATGTGCAGCAACCAATCAAAATATTTTGAGCATATCTAGATATGCTTTTCAGCAAAGAATATCAAGAGAATAAAACAAATTAGATAATAGAAGTAAATTAGAAAGATGTTTAAAATTGCATTCTCTTTCTAAATCATGAAAGAAAAAATGTGGGTTTCATGTTCCTTTAAGTCATCATTTTTTTTATTTTGAAATATTTACCTATTTATCGCCGTTTTTCTATACAATTCTACTCTTTATCTAAACTGCCCGTTTATTTATTTATTTCTTTCAGTCCGGTCACGTTGTTGGATTATCCAATAATAGGTCTGGCCGTTAGGCGGCCGTCATTTGACGTCACAACATTTAGAGACGTTCTGCGCATGCGTTGGCTATACTTCTGCTCCCGTCCAAGCCATGCTCGTTCCGGATTAGCGCATGCGCAATTCATACGTATAGGTAGAACTCTTCAGAAGGCAGTCTATTTACAAGTAAATTGCAACAGTATCTGTGGCTACAAACGGTTTCACTCGATCGCTGCTATATCTTCTGTTTGGATCCAAAGTAAGTCTTTTTTATTACTTGAGTCATGCAGGCGCAAGTGGAATGTACCGTGAGTTGTGCGCATGCGCAAGTTGCACCTCAATCGTGAACGCGCTTGTCCAATACGTATAGAGCGGGTGGGTCCGCTCTGTACGTAATACATTGATAAACCAGGAAATACATGGAGGGAGGAGTTAAGACCGGCTGAAAACGTAGATAAAAACTGTTTGTTATACTTATATATATATATATAGTTATTTGTTATAAAAACATAGCGATCTTACTATATAGTACATGGGTAACATAATACAGCTGACAAAAAAGCTAAACTTTACCTTCACTTTAAGTAACTAATTTATTTTGTTTTTACCCATTTACACATAGTCCAATAATGCTCATGTATTTTGTGTAGATTTACGGTTGCCACCCAGTCGGTATTTTACCAACATAGGTCCAGATTACAAGAGGAACAGTACTGATAGCGTAGGGTGCACTATCAATATTGCTTGACTGAGCTAAAATTAGTGCACAAATTGATATTATAAGTTCATGGTAAAACAGATTTAGCACACATATATGCACATATTTAATTAAAATATATATAAATATATAAAGTTTATTATTGAAATAAATGTATACAAAGGTTAAAAAAGGTATATGTCAAGGTGTTAGAATGGGAAGGGCTCAAAAGTGTATATATATATATATATTTGTATGTATACATGTGTATTATATACAAGTGTATTTGTGTCTTTATACAAGTAAATATGTATGTGCACACGTATTTACACACATACACACACACATATATATATATATATATATATATATATATATACATATACATATACACACACACACAATATATATTCAATACAATATATATATATATATATATATATATATATATATATATATATATTCATATAGATATATATTTTACAAAAAAATATACATATCTATAGTAATATATTTTTCAAAATAAAAATAAAATGTTCTTCTAAGTGAAGAACAGAGATATTCTAAGTATTCTTAACGCACTCTCAAGTTTAATGCAGCTGGCCTAGTCCACCTTCAGGTTAGCACACAAGCAAAAAAAAGAAAAGGCTTTTTTAGCGCACCCCATAGAAGTTTATCGGAAAAGGGAGTTAGCGCATTTGCGTTTTCCGACCTCCAGACGTTAGCACGCCTGAGTCTTACGCTTGTGCACTAAATATTTACTTTCAACTTGAAATACCAGCACAAACAGGAGCACTATTGATTTACCTTTAGCGCAGTTAGTGCTCTGCAGCGCTAACATTTTATCGCTCAACTTGTAATCTAGCCTGGTAATTGTAAGTTTCAGGTAAATGTTGAAAATAAAGAATAAACATAGAAATATAGACCCTATCAGGGTGAAATGTTCTCTAAGTGTGTTGGAATCGAGTTATAAATGATCAAATAAAATCAGTCCTAGCAGATTTATTTCCTGAGTTATAACTCAGGAACTAAATCTGCTAGGACTGATTTTATTTGATCATTTATAATTTGTAATTGTATGCTAATGAGCATGTCTGGGACTTTTTTCCCTCGAAAAAGGTGGCAACAATATCTAGTCTCCTAGAAAAGACCTTAAAAGAATAATATGTATAATCTTTTTCAATCCTTATGTTAATCTAGTTGAAGAATTGGCCTTCAGATGAAAAGTGTAAGCGGTGTGTGAGCTGTAAATGTCTGTATGTGAGGGGTAATGATCTGTAAGTGACTTTCAAGTCTCCTTGAAGTAGACCAATAGCTCTTTGTACTAATTGTGTAGTTTTGCCATCTGTGAAAATATTTCAGGTAGAGCTTTTTTGGTAATCATATTCAATTTTCTCTAAATCCATATTTTCTTTCATGTAATTAGCAAGAGTCCATGAGCTAGTGACGTATGGGATATACATTCCTACCAGGAGGGGCAAAGTTTCCCAAACCTCAAAATGCCTACAAATACACCCCTCACCACACCCACAAATCAGTTTTACAAACTTTGCCTCCTATGGAGGTGGTGAAGTAAGTTTGTGCTAGATTCTACGTTGATATGCGCTCTGCAGCAGGTTGGAGCCCGGTTTTCCTCTCAGCGTGCAGTGAATGTCATAGGGATGTGAGGAGAGTATTGCCTATTTGAATGCAGTGATCTCCTTCTACGGGGTCTATTTCATAGGTTCTCTGTTATCGGTCGTAGAGATTCATCTCTTACCTCCCTTTTCAGATCGACGATATACTCTTATATATATACCATTACCTCTGCTGATTTTCGTTTCAGTACTGGTTTGGCTTTCTACAAACATTTAGATGAGTGTCCTGGGGTAAGTAAGTCTTATTTTCTGTGACACTCTAAGCTATGGTTGGGCACTTTTTTAATAAAGTTCTAAATATATGTATTCAAACATTTATTTGCCTTGACTCAGGATGTTCAACATTCCTTATTTTCAGACAGTCAGTTTCATATTTGGGATAATGCACTTGAATCAATTATTTTTCTTACCTTAAAAATTTGACTTTTTTCCCTGTGGGCTGTTAGGCTCGCGGGGGCTGAAAATGCTTCATTTTATTGCGTCATTCTTGGTGCGGACTTTTTTGGCGCAAAAAATCTTTTCTGTTTCCGGCGTCATACGTGTCGCCGGAAGTTGCGTCATTTTTGACGTTCTTTTGCGCCAAAAATGTCGGCGTTCCGGACGTGGCGTCATTTTTGGCGCCAAAAGCATTTAGGCGCCAAATAATGTGGGCGTCTTATTTGGTGCTAAAAAAATATGGGCGTCGCTTTTGTCTCCACATTATTTTAGTCTCATTTTTTCTTTGCTTCTGGTTGCTAGAAGCTTGTTCCTTGGCATTTTTTCCCATTCCTGAAACTGTCATTTAAGGAATTTGATCAATTTTGCTTTATATGTTGTTTTTTCTCTTACATATTGCAAGATGTCTCACGTTGCATCTGAGTCAGAAGATACTTCAGGAAAATCGCTGTCTGGTGCTGGAACTACCAAAGCTAAGTGTATCTGCTGTAAACTTTTGGTAGCTGTTCCTCCAGCTGTTGTTTGTATTAATTGTCATGACAAACTTGTTAATGCAGATAATATTTCCTTTAGTAATGTATCATTACCTGTTGCAGTTAAATCAACATCTAATGTTCAGAATGTTCCTGATAACATAAGAGATTTTGTTTCTGAATCCATCAAGAAGGCTATGTCTGTTATTCCTCCTTCTAGTAAACATAAAAAATCTTTTAAAACTTCTCTTTATACAGATGAATTTTTAAATGAACATCATCATTCTGATTCTAATGACTCTTCTGGTTCAGAGGATTCTGTCTCAGAGGTTGATGCTGATAAATCTTCATATTTATTTAAAATGGAATTTATTCGTTCTTTACTTAAAGAAGTACTAATTGCTTTAGAAATTGAGGATTCTGGTCCTCTTGATACTAAATCTAAACGTTTAGATAAGGTCTTTAAATCTCCTGTGGTTATTCCAGAAGTTTTTCCTGTTCCTGGTGCTATTTCTGAAGTAATTTCCAGAGAATGGAATAATTTGGGTAATTCATTCACCCTTTCTAAACGTTTTAAGCAATTATATCCTGTGCTGTCTGACAGATTAGAATTTTGGGACAAAATCCCTAAAGTTGATGGGGCTATTTCTACCCTTGCTAAACGTACTACTATTCCTACGTCAGATGGTACTTCGTTTAAGGATCCTTTAGATAGGAAAATTGAATCATTTCTAAGAAAAGCTTATCTGTGTTCAGGTAATCTTCTTAGACCTGCTATATCATTGGCTGATGTTGCTGCAGCTTCAACTTTTTGGTTGGAAACTTTAGCGCAACAAGTAACAGATCATGATTCTCATAATATTATTATTCTTCTTCAACATGCTAATAATTTTATCTGTGATGCCATTTTTGATATTATCAGAGTTGATGTCAGGTTTATGTCTCTAGCTATTTTAGCTAGAAGAGCTTTATGGCTTAAAACTTGGAATGCTGATATGTCTTCTAAATCGAATCTACTTTCCATTTCTTTCCAGGGTAACAAATTATTTGGTTCTCAATTGGATTCTATTATCTCAACTGTTACTGGTGGGAAAGGAACTTTTTTACCACAGGATAAAAAATCTAAGGGTAAAAACAGGGCTAATAATCGTTTTCGTTCCTTTCGTTTCAACAAAGAACAAAAACCTGATCCTTCATCCTCAGGACCAGTTTCAGTTTGGAAACCATCTCCAGTCTGGAATAAATCCAAGCCTTCTAGAAAAGCAAAGCCAGCTTCTAAGTCCACATGAAGGTGCGGTCCTCATTCCAGCTCAGCTGGTAGGGGGCAGGTTACGTTTTTTCAAAGAAATTTGGATCAATTCTGTTCACAATCTTTGGATTCAGAACATTGTTTCAGAAGGGTACAGAATTGGTTTCAAGATAAGACCTCCTGCAAAGAGATTTTTTCTTTCCCGTGTCCCAGTTAATCCAGTGAAAGCTCAAGCATTTCTGAAATGTGTTTCAGATCTAGAGTTGGCTGGAGTAATTATGCCAGTTCCAGTTCTGTAACAGGGGCTGGGGTTTTATTCGAATCTCTTCATTGTACCAAAGAAGGAGAATTCCTTCAGACCAGTTCTGGATCTAAAAATATTGAATCGTTATGTAAGGATACCAACGTTCAAAATGGTAACTGTAAGGACTATCTTGCCTTTTGTTCAGCAAGGGCATTATATGTCCACAATAGATTTACAGGATGCATATCTGCATATTCCGATTCATCCAGATCATTATCAGTTCCTGAGATTCTCTTTTCTGGACAAGCATTACCAGTTTGTGGCTCTGCCGTTTGGCCTAGCTACAGCTCCAAGAATTTTTACAAAGGTTCTCGGTGCCCTTCTGTCTGTAATCAGAGAACAGGGTATTGTGGTATTTCCTTATTTGGACGATATCTTGGTACTTGCTCAGTCTTTACATTTAGCAGAATCTCATACGAATCGACTTATGTTGTTTCTTCAAGATCATGGTTGGAGGATCAATTCACTAAAAAGTTCATTGATTCCTCAGACAAGGGTAACCTTTCTGGGTTTCCAGATAGATTCAGTGTCCATGACTCTGTCTTTGACAGACAAGAGACGTCTAAAATTGATTTCAGCTTGTCGAAACCTTCAGTCACAATCATTCCCTTCGGTAGCCTTATGCATGGAAATTCTAGGTCTTATGACTGCTGCATCGGACGCGATCCCCTTTGCTCGTTTTCCCATGCGACCTCTTCAGCTCTGTATGCTGAATCAATGGTGCAGGGATTACACAAAGATATCTCAATTAATATCTTTAAAACCGATTGTACGACACTCTCTAACGTGGTGGACAGATCACCATCGTTTAATTCAGGGGGCTTCTTTTGTTCTTCCGACCTGGACTGTAATTTCAACAGATGCAAGTCTTACAGGTTGGGGAGCTGTGTGGGGATCTCTGACAGCACAAGGAGTTTGGGAATCTCAGGAGGTGAGATTACCGATCAATATTTTGGAACTCCGTGCAATTTTCAGAGCTCTTCAGTCTTGGCCTCTTCTGAAGAGAGAATCATTCATTTGTTTTCAGACAGACAATGTCACAACTGTGGCATACATCAATCATCAAGGAGGGACTCACAGTCCTCTGGCTATGAAAGAAGTATCTTGAATTCTGGTTTGGGCGGAATCCAGCTCCTGTCTAATCTCTGCGGTTCATATCCCAGGTATAGACAATTGGGAAGCGGATTATCTCAGTCGCCAAACGTTGCATCCGGGCGAATGGTCTCTTCACCCAGAGGTATTTCTTCAGATTGTTCAAATGTGGGAGCTTCCAGAAATAGATCTGATGGCGTCTCATCTAAACAAGAAACTTCCCAGGTATCTGTCCAGATCCCGGGATCCTCAGGCGGAAGCAGTGGATGCATTATCACTTCCTTGGAAGTATCATCCTGCCTATATCTTTCCGCCTCTAGTTCTTCTTCCAAGAGTAATCTCCAAGATTCTGAAGGAATGCTCGTTTGTTCTGCTGGTAGCTCCGGCATGGCCTCACAGGTTTTGGTATGCGGATCTTGTCCGGATGGCCTCTTGCCATCCGTGGACTCTTCCGCTAAGACCAGACCTTCTGTCGCAAGGTCCTTTTTTCCATCAGGATCTCAAATCCTTAAATTTAAAGGTATGGAGATTGAACGCTTGATTCTTGGTCAAAGAGGTTTCTCTGACTCTGTGATTAATACTATGTTACAGGCTCGTAAATCTGTATCTAGAGAGATATATTATAGAGTCTGGAAGACATATTTCTTGGTGTCTTTCTCATCATTTTTCTTGGCATTCTTTTAGAATTCCGAGAATTTTACAGTTTCTTCAGGATGGTTTAGATAAAGGTTTATCCGCAAGTTCTTTGAAAGGACAAATTTCTGCTCTTTCTGTTCTTTTTCACAGAAAGATTGCTAATCTTCCTGATATTCATTGTTTTGTACAAGCTTTGGTTCGTATAAAACCTGTCATTAAGTCAATTTCTCCTCCTTGGAGTTTGAATTTGGTTCTGGGGGCTCTTCAAGCTCCTCCTTTTGAACCCATGCATTCATTGGACATTAAATTACTTTCTTGGAAAGTTTTGTTCCTTTTGGCGATCTCTTCTGCCAGAAGAGTCTCTGAATTATCTGCTCTCTCTTGCGAGTCTCCTTTTCTGATTTTTCATCAGGATAAGGCGGTGTTGCAAACTTCTTTTGAATTTTTACCTAAGGTTGGGAATTCCAACAACATTAGTAGAGAAATTGTGGTTCCCTCATTATGTCCTAATCCTAAGAATTCTAAGGAGAAATCGTTGCATTCTTTGGATGTTGTTAGAGCTTTGAAATATTATGTTGAAGCTACTAAGTCTTTCCGAAAGACTTCTAGTCTATTTGTTATCTTTTCCGGTTCTAGAAAAGGCCAGAAAGCTTCTGCCATTTCTTTGGCATCTTGGTTGAAATCTTTAATTCATCATGCCTATGTCGAGTCGGATAAAACTCCGCCTCAAAGGATTACAGCTCATTCTACTAGGTCAGTTTCTACTTCCTGGGCGTTTAGGAATGAAGCTTCGGTTGATCAGATTTACAAAGCAGCAACTTGGTCCTCTTTGCATACTTTTACTAAATTTTACCATTTTGATGTATTTTCTTCTTCTGAAGCAGTTTTTGTTAGAAAAGTACTTCAGGCAGCGGTTTCTGTTTGAATCTTCTGTTTATGTTTTTCATTAAACTTTATTTTGGGTGTGGATTATTTTCAGCAGGAATTGGCTGTCTTTATTTTATCCCCCCCTCTCTAGTGACTCTTGCGTGGAAAGATCCACATCTTGGGTAGTCATTATCCCATACGTCACTAGCTCATGGACTCTTGCTAATTACATGAAAGAAAACATAATTTATGTAAGAACTTACCTGATAAATTCATTTCTTTCATATTAGCAAGAGTCCATGAGGCCCGCCCTTTTTTGTGGTGGTTATGCTTTTTTTTGTATAAAGCACAATTATTCCAATTCCTTATTTTATATGCTTTTATATGCTATTCGTTAAACTGATTTGTGGGTGTGGTGAGGGGTGTATTTGTAGGCATTTTGAGGTTTGGGAAACTTTGCCCCTCCTGGTAGGAATGTATATCCCATACGTCACTAGCTCATGGACTCTTGCTAATATGAAAGAAATGAATTTATCAGGTAAGTTCTTACATAAATTATGTTTTTAAATAAATGATGGGCGACAATTATTTTGATAGGGCCTCAGTAGACTTGAAGCATGTATATTGCACCCATATTAATAATTTACATCCACTGTGCACATGAAAGGGAGTGGATAAAGGGGCGACAATTGTGTTTTGTGGTAAAAAATTGAGAGAGTTGTCCTGAATACACAGTAATTTTAAATATAAAGGAGAATGAACACAAATATCAAAATACAAGCATTACCTTTTTAGTTGTACGAACATTATTAAAAATAAGCATTTTGTAAAGTTTAATGAATGAAAGTGCCCCTGGTTTTAAGAGAATTTTTAGATACCAAGCACTTATTCATTAAACTTTACAATCACTTTAAGTATTGGGAACTGCCATGCTTATACTTAAAGGGACATTAAACACCTCAAGATATTAATATAAATTGTTTAATTACATGTAGTAAGACAACTTTGCAGTATACTTTCATGATTTATTTTGTTCTCTTCTCCTGTAATTTAACAGGATATTGTGGGTTTTCCAATTCATGTTAAACATGGAAGTGCAGACACAGCTATATCCCACACAGCATTAGGATATTTCCATTCCTAATTGGCCACAGCAGAAAATGTAACCTAAGTTACAATATAGCGACACCCACTGTTTTATGGACATTAACATTTTCCCTTATGTTTTTCAATATTTAAACAACCAATATATTTTTTTTAAAATACAGGTACAAACTATTCTCAGGCTAATCTTTACTCTGAATACATAATTCAATCAATTATTTATTTATTTTTTAATGTACCTTTAAGTTGCTCCTTATCTATTTCCCCTTCTGAAGGTACAGATTAAAAACAGGGAATAAAAGGGAGTGTCCAAACAAGGCCGTGGGAAACATAGGATAATCTAGAAATACCACACAGCTTTTTTTGCACAAACAGAGATAAATAGAAAACTATTTCAAACATGGTGGTGCCCATTGCTTTATAGACACTAAAGTACTTTACAGAAACTAAACCTTTACATTTATGTTTTCAATATTTAAACAACTAATATAATTGCAACTACATAATGTTCTAAGGCTAATCTTTCTTTGCTTTGAATACATCATTAAGTCTAGCACTGTATTTACAGTTTAAAGCAGTGGTCTCAAAATACCGGCCCTGGGGCCATATGCAGCCCTCAAAATAGTTTAATCTGGCCCTCCCTTGTTTATAAGGTAAATTATTAATTTGGCCCCATCAACTTTTTTAGGGTTCTAAGAGGTGTAATAAATTGATATTCTATATAGTCACTCACCAGATTAATATAAAGACATGCATGCATTGTTCATTATAAACTCCCATTATGCACTGCTTGGATAAATGTCACTTTTTATTCAGTTCCACAAGATAAATATACACTCTGTATGACAATTGTGGACTACTGTGCCTACCATGCACTACTACATAGGTAAATGTCACTTCCAGTTTCTAGTATATCCAGTCCCAGAGCACTCACTCTGTTCAAGTGGCCCCCATGGGAGAAGAACACTTGGCCTGTGGCCCCTGCATACAATGAGCTTGATACCCCTGGTGTAAAGTGATGCTAAATAATACATAAATATGAAATATAATGTATTTTCATAACAAGTATATGTTATAAAGACTGACAGCCACAACGCTTTTCATTATTGCCTCCGCCTACTTATGGTTTCAGCCCTGCATCCGATGCACTATAAAGCAGTCCTACCCCTCTATACGTCCTACTTGTTGCACGCTCACAAGAAGGCCTGCTTTAAAGTGCATGCTCTGTGTAATACTCGAGACGGTCACACAAAGACAGTAAAGATTATCCAATAACAACGATGTATTATGCAACAAACCGGATGTGCACTAGCATCCTCTATTAGCTTCAGCGAGCCAGTTGGGCAGGAATATGATTGGATAAGAGATAGGGACGTCATTAAAAAAAAAATGTTAGCGGGATGGCTGCCATTTCCGACAGGCAGCGATGTTGAAGTGTTGAAGGTGCATAAATGACAACTTACAGGAAAGGTAGCGTTCATAGAAAAGCACTATTTTATTTTGTAGTATTCAAGTTAATGTTTGTTAAAGGACCACTCAATGCAGTAGAATTACATAATTAAAGGGACACTGAACCCAAAATTTTTTCTTTTATGATTCAGATAGAGCATGCAATTTTAAGCAACTTTCTAATTTACTTCTATTATCAATTTGTCTTCATTCTCTTGCAATCTTTATTTGAAAAAGAAGGCATCTAAGCTTTTTTAGGGTTCAGAACTCTGGATAACATTTTTTTATTGGTGAATGAATTTATCCACCAATCAGCAAGGACAACCCAGGTTGTTCACCAAAAATGGGTCGGCATCTAAATTTACATTCTTGCATTTCAAATAAACATACCAAGAGAATTAAGAAAATTTGATAATAGGAGTTAATTAGAAAGTTGCTTAAAATGTCATGCTCTACCTGAATCACAAAAGAAAAAAAAAATGGGTTCAGTGTCCCTTTAACAAGTGCATAATAAAAAGACAATGATTTAACACCTACTCCGAATTTCAAATAAGCAGTAGATTTTTTTCTGACAAATGTATTTTTCTCCCATTTTCCAGCCCCCTGTATCATGTGACAGACATCAGCCAATCACAGACTAGTATACATATACCCTGTGAGCTTGTGCATATGCTCAGTGGGATCTTGTTCCCCAGAAAGTGTAAATATAAAAAGACTGTGCACAATTTGATAATGGAAGTAAATTGGAAAGTGTCTTAAAACTGCTGCTCTTTCTGAATCATAAAAGTTTATTTTGACTTGAGTGTTCCTTTAAGAAGTTAAACTAATGATTTTACCATCACTTTAACATAGCTTGAAAAAAAAAAATCCCCTAAACAGTTTTTCTGCTCATGTGCTAGAATAATGTCTGGAATTACAACAATCTTTTTCTTTTTAATGGAACTGTGGTTTTCAGATGTCCAGAACTTTTTTTAATTACCCTAAGGCTAAAACGGTTCACGACAAATAACTTTAGCGTCCAACAGTATTAAAATATTGAAATTGTTCTCTATAATATTTTTGCTGAAAGAATGATAGGATGTGTGAAACAGAAGCGTGGCAGGCTGAGATTTCATTCTAAGCAGAGTCTGCAACTCCGTAGATACCGGCACAGACGTGTCAGAAAGCTATTAGATTTTATCACACCGTGCCATCGTGATTCACATTCCTAAATACATTTTGACATTTTAGTGCAACTAGATGGCACAGTTTTCTTGAATGTGTTGAATCAGATAAAGAAAGAAAGAAGTCAATGAAATGATATAAACATAATGCACAAATCTTTTACCGTATATTTTCATGCACACTTTAAATCACCACAGTCACCAAATGAGTATAGCCAGCCTGCCAGGGTGTTATATAAAATATAAATATAACAAGATAGATAGATAGATAAACAAATACATACATACACACAACCATTAGTGTATGTATGTATATATATCTATATATATATATATATATATATATATATATATATATATATATATACACAAATAGACAATGAAGGTAAGTACAGCACTGTTCAACTTGCATTGATCAAATCTTTAACTGAGTTCACAGGGACAAGCAGGGTCCTGCAATCCCATGTATATTAATCCAATAAAACAGAAGAGTCCCAGAACCGTTTTTTCAAGGAATAAATCCTTTATTCAAGTGTCAAGAGAGACAAACAGCTACGTTTCGGGCCTACATAGCCCTTAGTCATGCTGTTAATTACAGGTAACATCCTCTTTTTATAGCACCTGTCTACAGGTAAGTTAACCCCTGCATTAACCCAAGTACACATTTCTTATACTTTAGTGTCATCTAGTGGGCATTAATGAAAAAAACATCAAATAGCTTGAATATCTGTCAGATTACAATTTAAACATTCTTATATTTTTTAGACAACTTTCTGTAATCCTATATTACAAAAATTTACAACATCAAGAATTGAAATGTTTTACTATAACCTCCAAAAAATAAAATAAACGCAGAAACAGACCTAAGAGAAAAAGAAAAAGAAATTCATAAAAACAAATGTAAATCATAATCTTTGCTAAGCCCCATTGGATGTAGAGACCCTAGATGTTGAATCCACTACACTACACATTAATTCCCTATCTCCACCATGTATTAATTTGGGGATATATGGTCAATGACTTGGAACCTAAGTTGGCTCACTGTATTTCCTACTGTACTGAAGTGGGCACTGGTAATGACATATCTTTATTTCTAATACTAAAACCCCTTAGCAACCAAACAACAACAATCCTTTTTAAAAGATACTGGGGACTTTTTGACAACGATTTGTGAAATAGAATGTGAGGACACAGACATCATTTTTAGTTTAGACATTGTTAGTGTTTACACCTCAATCCCCCATGAAGCTGGCATACAGTCTGTTTTAGAGTTAATTGAACAAGAAGCCTTACTAACTTTGCCTCAGTGTAAGCTGATAGAAGATTTCCTTAGGATTGTGTTATACCTGAATTACATTTTATTTTAAGACACATATTACATTCAGAAGAAGGGTACAGCCATGGGCTCAAATATAGCCCCTTCATATGCCAACATCTTTGCGAGCCAGTTTGAACATAAATTTGTATATACAAACTCTAAATATCAGGAGAAGTGTAAAGTATGGCTCCGCTATATAGATGATGTATTTGGAGTATGGAGGGGCACATTGGAGACCCTGCAGACATTTTTGGGTGATCTAAATAGTTCTACTAATTGTCCAAAATAAACTTTCATGATTCAAATAGGGAATGTCATTTTAAACAACTTTTCAATTTATTTTATAACCAATTTTGCTTTGTTCTCTTGTTATTCTTAGTTGAAAGCTAAACATAGAAGGCTCATATGCTATTGAAGGCCGCCTCTTATGTGAATGCATTTTGACAGTTTTTCACTACTAGAGGGCATTAGTTCATGTGTGTCATATAGATAACATTGAGCTCACGCACGTGAAGTTACCTAGGAGTAAGCACTGATTGGCTAAAATGCAAGTCTGTCAAAAGAACTGAAATAAGGGGGCAGTTTGCAGAGGCTTAGATACAAGGTAATGACAGAGGTAAAAAGTATATTATTAAAACTGTGTTGGTTATGCAAAACTGAGGAATGGGTAATAAAGGCATTATCTATCTATTTAAACAACAAACATTCTGGTGTTGACTGTCCCTTTAAGATACATTTTCTAGATACCACTGTCTATAAGAAAGATTGTAAATTAATTACAGATATATAGAGCAAAATAACAGATTGCAACACATTGCTACACTATAATAGTTTCCACCCACAAAAGGTGTTTAATTCCAAAGAGCCAATTCAAGTAATTCACTTCGTAATGTAAAAGATTTAGAATTACAAGAAGTAAGATTGGGACAAATGGCTGATACATTCTTCGATAGAGGTTACCCAGCTGACATTGTGGCAAAGTGTAAAGAGGAAGCACTCAACAAAAGGGACAATATTTATGAAAGGCAAAAAAAGGGAATGATGCTAGAATGTTGTTGTTTTTTTACCACTGAATTTAATGATTACAGTGATAGGATTACATCAGTTCTTTGAAAACATTGGTATCTTCTCAGTAAATCTTACTCCAACATCAGTGAGTTTCAAATGTCACCTATTCAATCCTATAAAAGGGTGAAAAATATTAAAGATATGGTAGTGAGAGCTAATGTAGGTAGTAATAAGGTTGTAAGGGTTAATTATTTGAGTACGCCAAATTAAGGGATATATATCTATGTCTAAAATGTGCTCAGTGTAATTCCATGATTAAAGGAAGGTACAGTATATTGCTCAGATCAATGATAGTAAGAAAAGAACAATCAATAGATTCTTTACATGTGAAACAGAGTATGTTGTGTATCTTCTTAAATGTCCTTGTGGGCGTGACTATGTAGGGGAAACGACACACCCTATTAAGGAGAGGAATAGTGCACACAAATCTAGTATTAGAAATAAAGATATGTCATTACCAGTGTCAGCCCACTTCAGTACAGTAGGACATACAGTGAGCCAACTTAGGTTCCAAGTCATTGACCATATCCCCAAATTAAGATGTGGTAGAGATATGGAATTAATGTTAAAGAAAAGAGAAGTGTAGTGGATTCAACATCTAGGGACTCTACATTGAATGGGGCTTAACAAAGATTATGATTTACATTTGTTTCTATTAATTTCTTTTTCTTTTTTCTCCTAGGTCTGTTTTTGCTTTTAAAAAATGTTTTGAGGTTGTAGTAAAACGTTTCAAATCTTGATGTTGTAAATTTATGTAATATAGGATTACAAAAAGTTGTCTACAAATATAAGAATGTTTAAATTGTAATCTAACAGGTATTCAAGCTATTTTATATGTTTTCATTAATGCCCACTAGATGGCACTAAAGTATAAGAAATGTGTACTTTGGGTTAATGCAAGGGTTAACTTACCGGTATACAAGTGCTAGAAAAAGAGGATGTTACCTGTAATTAACAGCATGACTAAGGGCTATGCAGGCCCGAAACGTAGCTGTTTGTTTGTCTCTTAAACAATTTAAAGCTAATGAATGCTAGTGAATATAGTCTATAAAAACACAAAATCGATAATAGGATAAACAGCCTTATCTGGAAATGCAGTGTTCCTCTCTTCTATGGATCTGAAAAGAAACGGCAGCTTAAAGGTGAATCCTCCTGTACCTTCTCCAGAGTTCAAAAGTAAAGTAAGCCTCTAACAAAGCAGAATCACTCTGTGAAATGCGTTAGGCCACTCCCACCTTACGCCACAGTGCAAGACGCCGATCTGGAACTTTGTATCAGCTTTTAATATATTTTTTCATTTATGCATTTTATTGATATTAACCATTTAGCTGACATTGGGAAACATATCAAATCAGCCAATAGGTGATTTGAATAGCCAATAGAATTTCAGTAGCTCTCATCCTATTGGCTGATTTAAACAGCCAATAGGATTTCAGTAGCTCTCATCCTTTTGGCTGATTTGAATTTCAAAAATCAAATCAGCCAATAGGAATGCAAGGGACGCCATTTTGAAAAGGCTCTCTTGCATTGAAGATTCAGTGTATGGCGGTGACCGTATGAAGAGGACTCTCTGCGCAGGATGTCTTCAAGGATGGATTTGTTCCGCGCCGCCGGGATGAAGATAGAAGACGCCGCCAGGATGAAGATAAAACATAATTTATGCTTACCTGATAAATTTATTTCTCTTGTGGTGTATCCAGTCCACGGATCATCCATTACTTGTGGGATATTCTCCTTCCCAACAGGAAGTTGCAAGAGGATCACCCACAGCAGAGCTGCTATATAGCTCCTCCCCTAACTGCCATATCCAGTCATTTGACTGAAACTAGCCGAGAAAGGAGAAACCATAGGGTGCAGTGGTAACTGTAGTTTAAAATTTAGACCTGCCTTAAAAGGACAGGGCGGGCCGTGGACTGGATACACCACAAGAGAAATAAATTTATCAGGTAAGCATAAATTATGTTTTCTCTTGTTTGGTGTATCCAGTCCACGGATCATCCATTACTTGTGGGATACCAATACCAAAGCTAAAGTACACGAATGAAGGGAGAGACAAGGCAGGTACTTAAATGGAAGGGACCACTGCCTGTAGAACCTTTCTCCCAAAAATAGCCTCCGAAGAAGCAAAAGTATCAAATTTGAAAATTTTTGAAAAGGTATGAAGGGAAGACCAAGTCGCCGCTTTGCAAATCTGTTCAACAGAAGCCTCATTTTTAAAGGCCCTGGTGGAAACCACAGCTCTAGTAGAATGAGCTGTAATCCTTTCAGGGGGCTGCTGTCCAGCAGTCTCATAGGCTAAGCGTATTGCACTCCAAAGCCAAAAAGAAAGAGAGGTTGCCGAAGCCTTTTGACCTCTCCTCTGTCCAGAGTAAACAACAAACAGGGAAGATGTTTGACGAAAATCTTTAGTCGCTTGTAAGTAAAACTTTAAAGCACGGACTACGTCCAAATTATGTAAAAGACGTTCCTTCTTTGAAGAAGGATTAGGACACAATGATGGAACAACAATCTCTTGATTGATATTCTTGTTGGAAACTACCTTAGGTAAAAACCCAGGTTTTGTACGCAGAACTACTTTATCTGTATGGAAAATCAGATAAGGAGAATCACATTGTAAAGCTGATAACTTAGAGACTCTACGAGCCGAGGAAATAGCCATCAAAAACAGAACTTTCCAAGATAAAAGTTTGATATCAATATAATGAAGGGGTTCAAACGGAACTCCTTGAAGAACCTTAAGAACCAAGTTTAAGCTCCATGGAGGAGCAACCGGTTTAAACACAGGCTTAATTCTAACCAAAGCCTGACAAAATGCCTGGACATCTGGAACCTCTGCCAGACGCTTGTGCAAAAGGATAGACAGAGCAGAAATCTGTCCCTTTTACAGAACTAGCTGATAATCCTTTATCCAAACCCTCTTGGAGAAAGGACAAAATCCTAGGAATCCTAACCTTACTCCATGAGTAATTCTTGGATTCACACTAATGAAGATATTTGCGCCATATCTTATGGTAGATTTTCCTGGTTACAGGCTTTCGTGCCTGTATTAAAGTATCAATGACTGACTCGGAGAAGCCACGCCTTGATAAAATCAAGCATTCAATCTCCAGGCAGTCAGTCTCAGAGAAATTAGATTTGGATGATTGAAAGGACCTTGTAGTAGAAGGTCTTGTCGCAGAGGCCAAGGTGGAAAGGATGACATGTCCACCAGGTCTGCATACCAGGTCCTGCGTGGCCACGCAGGCACGATCAAGATCACCGATGCTCTCTCCTGTTTGATTTTGGCAATCAGTCGAGGGAGCAGAGGAAACGGTGGAAACACATAAGCCAGGTTGAAGAACCACGGTGCTGCTAGAGCATCTATCAGCATCGCTTCTGGGTCCCTGGACCTGGATCCGTAACAAGGAAGCTTGGCATTCTGGCGAGACGTCATGAGATCCAATTCTGGTGTGCCCCAACGATGAACCAATTGAGCAAACACCTCCGGATGGAGTTCCCACTCCCCCGGATGAAAAGTCTGACGACTTAGAAAATCCGTCTCCCAGTTCTCTACACCTGGGATATGGATCGCTGATAGATGGCAAGAGTGAGTCTCTGTCCAGCGAATTATCTTGGAGACTTCTAACATTGCTAGGGAGCTCCTGGTCCCCCCTTGATGGTTGATGTAAGCCACAGTCGTGATGTTGTCCGACTGAAATCTGATGAACCTCAGGGTTGCTAACTGAGGCCAAGCTAGAAGAGCAATGAATATTGTTCTTAACTCCAGAATATTTATTGGGAGGAGTTTCTCCTCCTGAGTCCACGATCCCTGAGCCTTCAGGGAATTCCAGACTGCACCCCAACCTAGAAGGCTGGCATCTGTTGTTACAATTGTCCCATCTGGCCTGCGAAAGGTCATACCTTTGGACAGATGGACCCGAGATAGCCACCAGAGAAGAGAATCTCTGGTCTCTTGATCCAGATTTAGCAGAGGGGACAAATCTGTGTAATCCCCATTCCACTGACTGAGCATGCATAATTGCAGCGGTCTGAGATGTAGAAAATGGCACTATGTCCATCGCCGCTACCATTAAGCCGATCACTTCCATGCACTGAGCCACCGAAGGGCGCAGAATGTAGTGAAGAACACGGCAGGAATTTAGAAGCTTTGATAACCTGGATAAATTTTCATTTCTACAGAATCTATCAGAGTTCCTAGGAAGGAAACCCTTGTGAGGGGTGATAGAGAACTCTTTCCCTCGTTCACTTTCCACCCATGCGACCTCAGAAATGCCAACACTATGTCCGTATGAGATTTGGCAATTTGGAAGTTTGATGCCTGTATCAGGATGTCGTCTAGATAAGGGGCCACTGCTATGCCCCGTGGTCTTAGGACCGCCAGAAGAGACCCCAGAACCTTTGTAAAAATTCTTGGGGCTGTAGCTAACCCGAAGGGAAGAGCCACAAACTGGTAATGCCTGTCTAGAAAGGCAAACCTTAGGAACCGATGATGATCTTTGTGAATCGTTATGTGAAGGTAAGCATCCTTCAAATCCAATGTGGTCATGTACTGACCCTCCTGGATCATAGGTAGGATTGTCCGAATAGTTTCCATTTTGAACGATGGAACTCTGAGGAATTTGTTTAAGATCTTTAGATCCAAAATTGGTCTGAAGGTTCACTCTTTTTTGGGAACCACAAACAGATTTGAATAAAATCCCTGTCCTTGTTCCATCTGTGGAACTGGATGGATCACTCCCATTATTAGGAGGTCTTGCACACAGCGTAAGAATGCCTCTTTCTTTATCTGGTTTACAGATAATCTCGAAAGGTGAAATCTCCCTTGTGGGGGGGAAGCTTTGAAGTCCAGAAGATATCCCTGAGATATGATCTCCAACGCCCAGGGATCCTGAACATCTCTTGCCCACGCCTGGGCGAAGAGAGAAAGTCTGCCCCCTACTAGATCCGTTGCCGGATAGGGGGCCGTTCCTTCATGCTGTCTTAGAGGCAGCAGCAGGCTTTCTGGCCTGCTTGCCTTTGCTCTAGGCCTGGTTAGATTTCCAGGCCGGCTTGGATTGCGCAAAAGTTCCCTCTTGTTTTGTAGCAGAGGAAGTTGATGCTGCACCTGTCTTGAAGTTTCGAAAGGCACGAAAATTAGACTGTTTGGCCCTTGATTTGGCCCTGTCCTGAGGAAGGGTATGACCCTTACCTCCAGTAATGTCAGCAATAATTTCCTTCAAACCAGGCCCGAATAGGGTCTGCCCCTTGAAGGGAATGTTAAGTAATTTAGACTTTGAAGTCACGTCAGCTGACCAAGATTTAAGCCATAGCGCCCTACGCGCCTGGATGGCGAATCCAGAATTCTTAGCCGTTAGTTTAGTCAAATGAACAATGGCATCAGAAACAAAAGAATTAGCTAGCTTAAGTGTTCTAAGCTTGTCAAGTATTTCAGTCAATGGAGTAGCTGTCTGAAAGGCCTCTTCCAGAGACTCAAACCAGAACGCCGCAGCAGCAGTGACAGGAGCAATGCATGCAAGGGGCTGCAGGATAAAACCTTGTTGAATAAACATTTTCTTAAGGTAACCTTCTAATTTTTTATCCATTGGATCTGAAAAAGCACAACTGTCCTCGACAGGGATAGTGGTACGCTTTGCTAAAGTAGAAACTGCTCCCTCCACCTTAGGGACTGTCTGCCATAAGTCCCGTGTGGTGGCGTCTATTGGAAACATTTTTCTAAAAATAGGAGGGGGGGGGGAAACGGCACACCGGGTCTGTCCCACTCCTTAGTAATAATTTCTGTAAACCTTTTAGGTATTGGAAAAAACGTCAGTACACACCGGCACCGCGTAGTATTTATCCAGTCTACACAATTTCTCTGGCACTGCAATTGTGTCACAGTCATTCAGAGCAGCTAAAACCTCTCCAAGCAACACCCGGAGGTTCTCAAGCTTAAATTTAAAAGTAGACATATCTGAATCAGGTTTCCCCAAGTCAGAGACATCACCCACAGACTGAAGCTCTTCCTCAGCTTCTGCATATTGTGACGCAGTATCAGACATGGGCCTTAAAACATCTGCGCGCTCTGTATTACGTCTAACCCCAGAGCTATCGCGCTTTCCTCTGAATTCAGGCAGTCTGGCTAATACCGCTGACAGGGTATTATCCATGATTGCCGCCATGTCCTGCAAAGTAATCGCTATGGGCGTCTTTGATGTACTTGGCGCCATTTTAGCGTGAGTCCCTTGAGCGGGAGTCAAAGGGTCCGACACGTGGGGAGAGTTAGTCGGCATAACTTCCCCCTCGTCAGAATCCTCTGGTGATAATTCTTTTAAAGATAACAGCTGATCTTTATTGTTTAAAGTGAAATCAATACATTTAGTACACATTCTCCTATGGGGTTCCACCATGGCTTTTAAACATAATGAACAAGGAGTTTCCTCTATGTCAGACATTTATACAGACTAACAATGAGACTAGCAAGCTTGGAAAGCACTTTAAATCAAGTTAACAAGCAATATAAAAAAAAAAAAACGTTACTGTGCCTTTAAGAGAAACAAATTTTGCCAAAATTTGAAATAACAGTGAAAAAAGGCAGTTAAACTAACGAAATTTTTACAGTGTATGTAACAAGTTAGCAGAGCATTGCACCCACTTGCAAATGGATGATTAACCCCTTAATACAAAAAACAGATTAACAAAACGAAAAATATGTTTTTTAAACAGTCATAACAACTGCCACAGCTCCTACTTTTGAAGCCTTTTGAGCCCTTCAGAGATGTCCTATAGCATGCAGGGGACTGCTGAGGGAAGCTGAATGTCACAGTTTGTAATTTTAACTGCACCAACTGTAACTTTTATACTATAACAGTGGAAAGTCTCAGGAAACTGTTTCTAGGCAAAAATAAAGCCAGCCATGTGGAAAAAACTAGGCCCCAATAAGTTTTATCACCAAAGCATATATAAAAATGATTAAACATGCCAGCAAACGTTTTATATTGCACATTAATCAGAGTATATACCTCTGATAGCAAGCCTGATACTAGTCGCTATTAAATCACTGTATTTAGGCTTTAACTTACATTAATCCGGTATCAGCAGCATATTCTAGCAAATTCCATCCCTAGAAAAACTTAACTGCACATACCTTATTGCAGGATACCCTGCACGCCATTCTCCCTCTGAAGTTACCTCACTCCTCAGACATATGTGAGAACAGCAGTGGATCTTAGTTACTTCTGCTAAGATCATAGAAAAACGCAGGCAGATTCTTCTTCTAAATGCTGCCTGAGATAAAATAGTACACTCCGGTACCATTTAAAAACAATAAACTTTTGATTGAAGAAAAAACTAACTATATTTTACCACTTTCCTCTAACTACCTCCAGCTATGTTGAGAGCTTGCAAGAGAATGACTGGGTATGGCAGTTAGGGGAGGAGCTATATAGCAGCTCTGCTGTGGGTGATCCTCTTGCAACTTCCTGTTGGGAAGGAGAATATCCCACAAGTAATGGATGATCCGTGGACTGGATACACCTAACAAGAGAAAAGATGCTGTCTGGATGAAGATAGAAGACGCCGCTGGATGGATGAAAACCCCGCTGCCTGGATGAAGACATCTCCCCGCCTGGACGTCCAGATTTTAGAAACTGTAAGTGAATCGTCGGGGGTTAATGTTTTTTTTAACCTTTTTTGGATGTGTTTTTTTTTTTTAGATTAAGGTATGGGCTTTTTTAAAAGAGCTAAATGCCCTTTTCAGGGCAATGCAAAAGAGCTTAAATGTTCTTTTAAGGGCAATGCCAATACAAATGCCCTTTTCAGGGCTATGGGTAGCTTAGGTTTTTGTTAGAGATAGTTTTTTTATTTTGGGGGGTTGGTTGGGTGGTGGGTTATTCTGTTGGGGGTCTTTGTATTTTTTTTTTACAGGTAAAAGAGCTGATTTCTTTAGGGCAATACCCTACAAAAGGCACTTTTAAGGGCTATTGGTAGTTTATTGTAGGCTAGGTTTTTTTATAGGGCTATTAGATTAGGTGTAATTGTTTTTATTTTAGATAATCTCATTTGTTATTTTTCTTAATTTAGTGTTTGTTATTTTTTGTAATTAAGTATTTGCTATTTTTTGTAATTTTAGAATTAATTTTTTTAGTAGTGTTAGTTTTTTTTAATGTGGAATTTAGTTTATTTAATTGGTAGTTATTTTAATTTTAGTATAATAGTTATGTTAAGCTAATTGTTAGTTTAAACTTAGGTTTTTTTAATTTCACAGGTAAGTTTTTATTTATTTTAGGATAGGGATATTGTAATTTTAATTTAAAGTTAGGGGGTTGTTATGTTTAGGGGTTAATAGTTTAATTTATTTTTTGCGATGTGGGGGGCTGGCAGTTTAGGGGTTAATAGGTTTATTTAGTTGCGGTGATGTGGGAGGCCAGAGGTTTAGGGGTTAATAACTTTATTTACTGGCAGATGATGTCGGGGAGCGGCGGAATAGGGGTTAATATCTTTATTATAGTGTCAGCGATGTTGGGGTGCGGCGGAATAGTGGTTAATAACTTTATTATAGTGGCAGCGATGTCGGGAGCGGCAGATTAAGGGTTAATAACTTTATTTCGGTGTCAGGGGGCGGCGGATTAGGGGTATTTAGACTTTGGGTTTATGTTAGGTTTAAATGTAACTTTTTTCCCCATAGACATCAATGGGGTTGCGTTACGCGATCGCCATTCCGCGCTTCAGGTGTTAGTTTTTTTTCTAACACCTTCTCCCCATTGATGTCTATGGGGAAAGCGTGCACGAGCACATAATCTCAGCCCTAATCTCGCCACCATATCACACGCACAAGGAGGCTTTTTAGAAACTTGTAATGGCAGCGCTATGGAGTGTGAAATAACGCAACTTTTATTGCGTTCGTTTCGCACCCTCTACAGCGCAAAACTTGTAATCTAGGTGTGTGTTAACTTCCTAATAGACTATGGCCTAGATTTAGAGTTTGGCGTTAGCCGTGAAAACCAGCGTTAGAGGCTCCTAACGCTGGTTTTAGGCTACCGCCGGTATTTGGAGTCACTCAAAATAGGTTCTAACGCTCACTTTTCAGCCGCGACTTTTCCATACCGCAGATCCCCCTACGCCATTTGCGTATCCTATCTTTTCAATGGGATCTTCCTAACTCCGGTATTTAGAGTCGTTTCTGAAGTGAGCGTTAGAGCTCTAACGACAAAACTCCAGTCGCAGGAAAAAAGCAGGAGTTAAGAGCTTTATGGGCTAACGCCGGTTCATAAAGCTCTTAACTACTGTACCCTAAAGTACACTAACACCCATAAACTACCTATGTACCCCTAAACTGAGGTCCCCCCACATCGCCGACACTCGAATACATTTTTTAACCCCTAATCTGCCGACCGCCACCTACGTTATACTTATGTACCCCTAATCTGCTGCCCCTAACCCCGCCGACCCCTGTATTATATTTATTAACCCCTAACCTGCCCCCCACAACGTCGCCGCCAGCTACTTACAATAATTAACCCCTAATCTGCCGACCGCAAAGCGCCGCCACCTACGTTATCCTTATGTACCCCTAATCTGCTGCCCCTAACACCGCCGACCCCTATATTATATTTAGTAACCCCTAATCTGCCCCCCTCAACGTCGCCGACACCTGCCGACACTTATTAACCCCTAATCTGCCGAGCGGACCTGAGCGCTACTATAATAAAGTTATTAACCCCTAATCCGCCTCACTAACCCTATCATAAATAGTATTAACCCCTAATCTGCCCTCCCTAACATCGCCGACACCTAACTTCAATTATTAACCCCTAATCTGACGACCGAATCTCGCCGCTATTCTAATAAATGTATTAACCCCTAAAGCTAAGTCTAACCCTAATACTAACACCCCCCTAAGTTAAATATAATTTAAATCTAACGAAATTAATTAACTCTTATTAAATAAATTATTCCTATTTAAAGCTAAATACTTACCTGTAAAATAAATCCTAATATAGCTACAATATAAATTATAATTACATTGTAGCTATTTTAGGATTAATATTTATTTTACAGGCAACTTTGTAATTATTTTAACCAGGTACAATAGCTATTAAATAGTTAAGAACTATTTAATAGTTACCTAGTTAAAATAATAACAAAATTACCTGTAAAATAAGTCCTAACCTAAGTTATAATTAAACCTAACACTACCCTATCAATAAATTAATTAAATAAAATACCTACAATTACCTACAATAAAACCTAACACTACACTATCAATAAATAAATTAAATACAATTTCTACAAATAACTACAATTACATAAACTAACTAAAGTACAAAAAATAAAAAAGAACTAAGTTACAAAAAATAAAAAAATATTTACAAACATAAGAAAAATATTACAACAATTTTAAACTAATTACACCTACTCTAAGCCCCCTAATAAAATAACAAAGACCCCCAAAATAAAAAAATTCCCTACCCTATTCTAAATTAATAAATTTAAAAGCTCTTTTACCTTACCAGCCCTGAACAGGGCCCTTTGCGGGGCATGCCCCAAGAAAATCAGCTCTTTTGCCTGTAAAAAAAAACATACAACATGGAGCGGGTCCATGTTGAAGCATCCGACGCGGATCCATCCTCTTCTTCCGGCGTCTCCCGACAAATGACGGTTCCTTTAAGGGACGTCATCCAAGATGGCATCCCTAGAATTCCGATTGGCTGATAGGATTCTATCAGCCAATCGGAATTAAGGTAGGAATATTCTGATTGGCTGATGGAATCAGCCAATCAGAATCAAGTTCAATCCGATTGGCTGATCCAATCAGCCAATCAGATTGAGCTCGCATTCTATTGGCTGATTGGAACCGTCATTTGTCGGGAGACGCCGGAAGAAGAGGATGGATCCGCGTCGGATACTTCAACATGGACCCGCTCCGCACCGGATGGAAGAAGATCGAAGATGCCGCTTGGATGAAGATGTTTGCCGGTCCGGATGTCCTCTTCTTGCCGGATAGGAGGAAGACTTTGGAGCCTCTTCTGGACCTCTTCAGCACCGGATGCCAGGACAGATCGGTGATACCTGTTGAGGTGAAGACAAGGTAGGAAGATCTTCAGGGGCTTAGTGTTAGGTTTATTTAAGGGGGGTTTGGGTTAGATTAGGGGTATGTGGGTGGTGGGTTGTAATGTTGGGGGGGGGGGGTATTGTATGTTTTTTTTTACAGGCAAAAGAGATGATTTTCTTGGGGCATGCCCCGCAAAGGGCCCTGTTCAGGGCTGGTAAGGTAAAAGAGCTTTTAAATTTATTAATTTAGAATAGGGTAGGGAATTTTTTTATTTTGGGGGTCTTTGTTATTTTATTAGGGGGCTTAGAGTAGGTGTAATTAGTTTAAAATTGTTGTAATATTTTTCTTATGTTTGTAAATATTTTTTTATTTTTTGTAACTTAGTTCTTTTTTATTTTTTGTACTTTAGTTAGTTTATGTAATTGTAGTTATTTGTAGAAATTGTATTTAATTTATTTATTGATAGTGTAGTGTTAGGTTTTATTGTAGGTAATTGTAGGTATTTTATTTAATTAATTTATTGATAGGGTAGTGTTAGGTTTAATTATAACTTAGGTTAGGACTTATTTTACAGGTAATTTTGTTATTATTTTAACTAGGTAACTATTAAATAGTTCTTAACTATTTAATAGCTATTGTACCTGGTTAAAATAATTACAAAGTTGCCTGTAAAATAAATATTAATCCTAAAATAGCTACAATGTAATTATAATTTATATTGTAGCTATATTATGATTTATTTTACAGGTAAGTATTTAGCTTTAAATAGGAATAATTTATTTAATAAGAGTTAATTAATTTCGTTAGATGTAAATTATATTTAAGTTAGGGGGGTGTTAATGTTAGGGTTAGACTTAGCTTTAGGGGTTAATCCATTTATTATAGTAGCGATGAGCTCCGGTCGTCAGATTAGGGGTTAATAATTGAAGTTAGGTGTCGGCGATGTTAGGGAGGGCAGATTAGGGGTTAATAAATATAATATAGGGGTCGGCGGTGTTAGGGGCAGCAGATTAGGGGTACATAAGGATAACGTAGGTGGCGGCGCTTTGCGGTCGGCAGATTAGGGGTTAATTATTGTAAGTAGCTGGCGGCGACGTTGTGGGGGGCAGGTTAGGGGTTAATAAATATAATATAGGGGTCGGCGGTGTTAGGGGCAGCAGATTAGGGGTACATAGGGATAACGTAGGTTGCGGCGGTGTACGGAGCGGCAGGTTAGGGGTTAATAAATATAATATAGGGGTCGGCGGTGTTAGGGGCAGCAGATTAGGGGTTCATAGGGATAACATAGGTTGCGGCGGTGTACGGAGCGGCAGATTAGGGGTTAATAATAATATGCAAGGGTCAGCGATAGCGGGGGCGGCAGATTAGGGGTTAATAAGTGTAAGGGTAGGGGTGTTTAGACTCGGGGTACATGTTAGAGTGTTAGGTGCAGACGTAGGAAGTGTTTCCCCATAGGAAACAATGGGGCTGCGTTAGGAGCTGAACGCTGCTTTTTTGCAGGTGTTAGGTTTTTTTTCAGCTCAAACAGCCCCATTGTTTTCTATGGGAGAATCGTGCACAAGCACGTTTTTGAGGCTGGCCGCGTCCGTAAGCAACTCTGGTATCGAGAGTTGCATTTGCTGTAAAAATGCTCTACGCTCCTTTTTTGGAGCCTAACGCAGCATTTTTTTGGACTCTCGATACCAGAGTTAATTTTATGGTGCGGCCAGAAAAAAAGCCCGCGTAGCGTTAACAGCCCATCTACCGCCAAACTCCAAATCTAGGCCTATGATTTTTGTTAGACTTACTTTCTGGCATTTAATAGTTAACTTACTCAAGCATTCATTACAAAGAGAAGTACTTTATTTTCTTTTTGATCCTCTCATAAAGCGATACACATAAAAATACAGTACTTTTAATAGACTATGTCACTATAATTCTCACATTGAAAGGGCATTAAACCCCTCTTGCTTTTGTGTAAAAATTGTGCTTTGTGCCACGCTCCCTAGAGAAGCTAAAGGTTAACTCTGCAACCTCAGTTTTTAAAATGCTGCAAATTGTCTAAGCCAGCGGTTTGGTTTGTAGCTAGTGCAGGATACAGAATTTGCCTTTCTCTAGGGAGCGTGGGACAAGCCCAAATCTTACACAAAAGCAAGAGGTGTTTATTTAATGCCATTTCAAAGTGAAAATTATAGTGACATATTCCATATATTATATTCATTCAGATATTTTCAGAGTACACAAGAAATCAAAGGGCTGCATTTATCATTCTGTAGCGGACAGGTGTCTACAATTTATATACGATCATCCCACACCAAGAAGGTCTTAGAACAGTAAATGAGCATTTACTTGGAAATCAAGAATATTTGGGCCCACCAGTAGAATATTTATTGTCACTAACAGAATTCTTTCTAAACAAGAATTACTACAGGTTTTTTATTTACAAACATTGGGAACAGTATGGGGTCAAATATGGCCGTTGCTTATGAAAATGTATTCATGTTCTCCTCATGTTCTCCTTAGAAAATTTATATTTGTGGGACAAGGATGATCAATCGTTAGTCTTCTATATCTCTTTATTAAGGGGTATAGTAAAATCTCAAATGATCAGGGACCTTAGAAACAATTCTTAGGCAGACTCTGGGGTCTCCCAGCTTCATGAAGTTAAAGACAATTTTTTTTAAAGAGGATATAAATTGCCATTGGTGGAATCTATTATGGAAGAAGTACAAGGGATTAAACAGAGTTGATCAATAAGAGTGGAGACAGAACTGTAAATGATAATAAATTGATTATGGTTACAACTTTTTCACCTAACACTACCAACACAGGAACCATATTGAGAAAGCACTGGCACAAATTAAACACTGATCCAAAGTTGCCATTTGTAAAAAAACACCAGACCTATGGTGGGATACAAGCGGGGAATTAATCTTAGAGACTAAGAACAAACAAGGATGTTACAAATGCTGAGAATGTATGACTTGAAACAGTCTCATTGCCACAAAATCATTTAATCTTCCTCACAACAATAAGGTTTACAATATATTGTTTTCCTTATAACTCAATATGACACATTTTATCTATCTCTTTGTCTGTCCATGTGCCCAATATTACGTTGGGAAAATGAGGGGCACACTGAGGGAGCACATGGCAAATCATAAATTTGGCGATCATACAGGCATTGGATTAAGGACATTCTGAACAACCAGTGGCTCGCCATTGTGCGGAGAGGTCCCATCCTGTCTCTTCAATCAGATTCATCCTTATTGACCATGTGCCTAAACTTGACAGAGGTGGAGATAGAGATAAAGTCCTCTTGATGCGGGAGGCCCAATGGATATACAGATTGGGGATAATCTATCCAGGAGGATTTAATTCAATACCGGATTTTAAAGTTCTCATCTGAGTTTATGTCTGTCACACACCTGGAGTGCTGGTTCCATGTGAGGTTGTGCTTAGGAGTCTTGGGGGACTGTGCAGGGGCCAGTGGGTGTTGCACCCCCCCCATATAGAACTCCCGTTGGGGTAGACTTGGGATCGTCATTAATTTAGGATCCACCACCCTGGCAGTTGCCCACATTGGAATTATGTGGTCACTAATATTTAACAAATGATTCTCAGCACATGAGTGTACAAGTCTGTTTAGTATCAGTATATCTTGAAGTGTACATAATAGATGATCATTGAGACTATGGGGGATATGTATCAAGTTGTCAACTATGTTGCATTCGCCGGCATCAATACGCTCGCCTAACATCGTGGCCGCGTATATCAATACGCTCTCCTTATTTATGAAAAAAGCCGGCAAAAAAAGATGTGCACCAAGTACCGGGCGATGAGCATCGGACTGTTGTTAACTAGCAGTCATCGATCTCGTGTCTATTCGGCTTTTTCCCAACTATATTTATACCCTATCACTAAACGACCCCGCCACTATACTAAAATGTTTAACCCCTATCCTGCCGCTCCCCAACACCACCACAACCTAAATAAAGTTATTAACCCCTATCCCGCCACTCCCCGACACCACTAAATAAACACATTAACCCCTAAACCATCAGCCCCCCACATCACCAAAAACTAAATTAAGCTATTAACTCCTAAACCTAACAACCCCCTAACTTTAAATTAAAATTTCAACATCCCCATCTTAATATAAATTAAAATTTACCTGTAGAATTAAAATAAACTATTTTTAAATATTAACCTACCCTAACTATTATACTACAACTAAATTAAACTACCAATTAAATAAAACTAAATTACATATTAAAGAAATCTAACCCTACTCAAAAAATTTAAATATACAATTAAACATTATTTAAAGTACTAAATTACAGAAAAACAAACACTAAGTTACAAAAAAAAAAAAATTTTTTCGAAAAATAAAAAAAACAAATTATCAAAAATAAAAAAGAATTCCACCTAATTTAATAGCCCTATCAAAATAAAAAAGCACCCCCCAAAATAAAAAAAACCCTAGCCTACAATAAACTACCAATGGCCCTTAAAAGGTCCTTTTGTGGGGCATTGCCCCAAAGATAACAGCTCTTTCACATTGCAAAAAAATACAAACACCCCCCCAACAGTTAAACCCACCACCCAACCAACCAACCCCCCAATAAAAAAAACCCTATCTAAAAAAACCTAAGCTCCCCATTGCCCTGAAAAGGGCATTTAGCTCTTTTACATGCCCCGACCCTAATCTGAAAATAAAACCCACACAAAAAACCCTTAAAAAAACCTAACACTAACCCCCGACGATCCACTTACAGTTCTTGAAGTCCCACTTGAAGGATCCATCCAGCCGGAGAAGTCCTTATCCAGGCTGCAAGAAGTCTTCATCTGGGCGGCCTCTTCCATCTTCATCCAGCCGGAGAAGTCCTCATCCAGGCGGCAAGAAGTCTTCATCCAGACAGCATCTATCTTTATCCATCCAGCGCGGAGCGGGTCCATCCTGAAGACATCCGGCATGGAGCATCATCTTTATATGGTCGCCACCGTAAACTGGAACTTCAATGCAAGTGACGCCATCCAAGATGGTATCCCTTGCATTCCTATTGGCTGAAAGATTTCAATCAGCCAATAGGATTTGAGCTGCTTTGTGGAGTATTCTAGGCATTTATGCACCCAGGCGGATGTCTCTAGGAGTGTAATCCTGTAGAGTGGACTTTTATTACATATATATATATATATATATATATAAATATATATTTAGTACAGACATATGTTGGGAGAGGATTTATTAACAAACCTTCCTGTTAAACAGCACACCTGCGACCTCTGCACCCCCTGTAGGTTCGCCCCTGGCCACCACCTACATTATACTTATGAACCCCTAATCTGCTGCCCCAACATCGCAGACACCTACATACTATTTATTAACCCCTAATCTGCCGCCCACAATGTCGCACAACCTACCTACATTTATTAACCCCTAATCTGCCGCCCCCAGCGTCACCGCCACTATATTAAAGTTATTTACCCCTAAACCTAAGTCTAACCCTAACCCTAACACCCCCTAAAAATTACTATCATTAACTAAATTATTCCTATTTAAAACTAAATACTTACCTATAAAATAAACCCTAAGATAGCTACAATATAACTAATAGTTACATTGTAGCTAGCTTAGGGTTTATTTTTATTTTACAGGCAAGTTTGTATTTATTTTAACTAGGTAGAATAGTTATTAAATAGTTATTAACTATATAATAACTACCTAGCTAAAATAAATACAAATTTACCTGTAAAATAAAACCTAACCTAAGTTACAATAACACCTAATACTACATTATAATTAAATAAATTAACTAAATTAAATACAATTACCAAAATTAAATTAAATTAGCTAAAGTACATAAAAAAAACACTAAATTACAGAAAATAATAAACAAATTACAGATATTTAATGACACCTAATCTAATAGCCCTATTAAAATAAAAAAAGCCCCCCCAAAAAAAAATAAACCGCTAGCCTAAACTAAACTACCAATAGCCCTTAAATGGGCCTTTTGCGGGGCATTGCCCCAAAGTAATCAGCTCTTTTACCTGTAAAAAAAAATACAAACAACCCCCACAACAGTAAAATCCACCACCCACACAACCAACCCCCCAAATAAAATACTATCTAAAAAAACCTAAGCTCCCCATTGCCCTGAAAAGGGCATTTGGATGGGCAGTTAGCTCTTTTACAGGCCCAAAGTCCCTAACCTAAAAATAAAACCCACTCAATACACCCTTAAAAAAAAACTAACACTAACCCCCTGAAGATCGACTTACCGGGAGAAGTCTTCATCCAAGCCGGGCCGAAGTCCTCAACCAAGCCGGGAGAAGTCTTCATCCAAGCCGGGCGAAGTGGTCCTCCAGACGGGCAGAAGTCTTCATCCAGACGGCATCTTCTATCTTCATCCATCCGACGCGGAGCGGGTCCATCTTCAAGACATCCGACGCGGAGCATCCTCTTCATCCAACGACTAAAGCTGAATGAAGGTACCTTTAAGTGACATCATCCAAGATGGGGTCCCTTAGATTCCGATTGGTTGATAGAATTCTATCAGCCAATCGGAATTAAGGTAGAAAAAAATCCTATTTGCTGATGCAATCAGCCAATAGGATTAGGGGGTGTTAGGGTTAGACTTAGGTTTAGGGGTTAATAACTTTAACATAGTGGCGGCGACGTTGGGTGCGGCAGATTAGGGGCTAATAAATGTAGGTAAGTTACGGCGACATTGGGGGCGGCAGATTAGGGGTTAATAAATAGTATGTAGGTGTCGGCGATGTTGGGGGCAGCAGATTAGGGGTTAATACATATAATGTAGGTGGCGGCGGTGTCCGGAGTGGCAGATTAGGGGTTAAAATTTTTATTATAGTGTTTGCAATGCGGGAGGGCCTCGGTTTAGGGGTTAATAGGTAGTTTATGGGTGTTAGTGTACTTTTTAGCAATTTAGTTATGAGTTTTAGGTTACGGCGTTGTACCATAAATCTCATAACTACTGACTTTTAAATGCGTTAGGACTCTTGACAGGGTAGGGTGTACCGCTCACTTTTTGGCCTCCCAGGACAGGCTCGTAATATCAGCGCTATGGAAGTCCCATAGAAAAAAACTTTACGAAGTTTACGTAAGTCGTTTTGCGGTAAGGCCAAAGAAGTGGGGGATGCCCATAAACCTTCAAGACTCGTAATAGCAGCGGTAGTAAAAAAGCAGCGTTAGGACCTCTTAACGCTGCTTTTTTACCCTAACGCACAATTTGTAATTAAGGCGCATGTTTTTGTTGCTGTTGTAAAGAACATCAACATTAAATGACTCTAAATTACCTCAATGTACATTACCAAGATATTACTGTATGGGAAATGTACATTCATGCTATAGCTATATGAAACATACCCTTATATCAATAGATTTGCAGTTGCTGTTACAATATAATATGCTTTAATTATTTATTGAGATAATACTCCGATTCACATCTGCAGACACAGTCTAATAAAAGAGTCAATGTCATTGTTACATGGCAAAGAATGCGGAGGCATGATTGTTATGATGAGGGAAAAAATGCTCAAATAGATACATTTTTTGAATTCTTCCTGATTCATTTTAATTCTGGCATCTGTCTGCACGGCAGAATCCCATCACTTTGGCATATAATATAAGACAGCTTGGAAGTTGTTTTTGAACAAAGCCATGTCACAATGAAAGTGGTCAGATTATTAAACATGAGTCATTGCAATGTAGTTATATGCCAAGTGCCGACCAAGTCCAGCACTATGTATCACGCAATTATAATGCTGCTGAGCAGTCTGTAACGCTCATCTAAGGATACTTCTACACCGTAACAATTTAGGGGTTCAGATATGTGACTACATTGCTTAATATCAATAATGTTGGTTAAACTAGTGGGGACCTCATTTTCCACTACCTAATGCTACAGTCGTTGACAGTAAACACCCTGATATTTTAATATGAACGGTTTAGTTATGGTGTTTGCAATATACTTGTATTATTTATAATAAAAAGTCACAAACAATAATACCACAGCTAAGGGGTCGATTTATCAAACTGCGTCGGGAATTCAGCATTGCACACGAGCGCTATTTTGTGCTTGCATGCAATCCCGCCCCCTGCCTCATGTGCACAGCCAATCACGCGTGGGCAGGAGCTGTCAATCTCCCCGGTCAGACGACCTAAGAGGTGGCGAGACGGTTAGGGAAGCAGCGGTCTGATGACTGCTACTTCATAAATACAGACTGCAGGTTCTCTTGTGAGAACCTGCAGCCGTAGTGGGGCAAAGGGGTTGATAAATCGACCTCTAACTATACTTTTATTATTTATTTTGACTCCGTTTTGTTTAATTTAGCTCTGTAAATTGAGCATTTCCCAATTCTCAGAACTGAAAAAGCACACTGCAGACTTCTCAAGGCTAACCCTGCTACTTATCTTTCACTAACTGGTTTTAACAGATAAGAACTGCAAAACAACACACTCTATACTAGCTTTGTTATATGCAGACTCAAGCCCAAAGTGGCTCCTCCCAATTAGGAAAATGGTTGGTGGAGTTTGTCTTTGAAAAAGAAATGCAGCAAACAAGATGTCAATTTGTTTTATAAATGATTAGACTTGGCTGAAACATTATTCTATAGCAAGATAACATAAATGTCTTGTGTTTACTGTCATCCTACTTTACCTCTTTACTTGCTCATTGTAGAGAACTGAACATGTTCATTTTGATAAAGCCAATTAAAACAATATTTGGTATTTTTTATGTTTTTTAACATGAAGTAGAGAATGTGTAAAGCATTGTTTTTCAACCGCGGTCCTCAAGTACCCCCAACAGACCAGGTTTTCATTATATCTGAACCAATGCAAATTTGAAATAATCAGTTTATGACTGAAAGCAGGTTACCATGGTTACTGATCAGCTGGTTACTTCACCTGTGCACTGGTTCAGCTATAATAAAAACCTGGCCTGTTGGGGGTTCTTTGAGGACCACAGTTAAGAAATACTAGTGGAAATGTCCCATGTTCTGTGTCCAGTTAGCTTTGTCTGGTTCCACATTTCATGCACAAAGGGAACTGATAGGACCTTGTTAGAGCATTTCAATTAAAAACTAGTGACCCTGCACCTCTATGTGTTTAATCCCTGCAAAAGGGTTAAGTACCACTTGAGCACTTCTGGTCCTGATGTGAAACTGTCACTGATCCAATCAGCAACCCAGTGGTATAACCAGTGCTGCTGACTGGATTAGCTGCAGTTTCTGCACTGCGGGTCTCAAGCTGTACTTCTACTATGTGTTTAACCCCTTTGCAGGGGTTAAATACATAGAGGACGTGTTGTTAAAGGGCCTTAAAGGGACAGTCAACACCAGAATTTTTGTTGTTTTAAAAGATAGATAATCCCTTTATTACCCATTTCCCAGTTTTGCATAACCAACACAGTTATAATAATACACTTTTTACCTCTGTGATTA
>NC_069508.1:135997562-136027562 GCF_027579735.1 Bombina bombina | reverse complement strand
CCATCTGCCTTATTGGCGGCCATCTTGGGTACTGGCAGCTGTCTGCTATTATTTCACAGTCAAAAAAGTGTTTTTTTTAAATGTACACTACTGTTACACCAGATATGAGTGGTGGCACTGGGCAAGTGGGCACAGTATACGCTGTGAGCCTGACACACACGCTGGCAGGCAGGCAACTGCAATTAGATTACACAGGAAAAAAAAAAAAGCAGAATGATGTTCTAGCCCTAAAAAGGGCTTTTTGGGGTGCTGTCCTTACAGCAGAGATCAGATGAGTCCTTCAGGACTGTAGTGGACACTGAATACAGTAGCCTAGCTATCGATTTCCCTATTAAATCAGCAGCAGCTACACTGTCCCTCCTCTCACTAAGAATGCAGCTTCCGAATTAATCTAAAATGGATGCTGTCCAGGAGGTGGGAGGGTCTGGGAGGTAGGGTCTGCTGCTGATTGGCTGGAATGTTCCTGCTGACTGTGAGGTACAGGGTCAAAGTTTACTCAATGATGACGAATAGGGGGCGGACCAAACATCACATATGTTCGCCCGCCGCGGCAAACGCGAACATGCTATGTTCGCCGGGAACTATTCGCAACATCACTATTGATAAATAGCTGAGATTGATAAATAGCTGAGACAGATAAATAACTGAGATAGATAGATTACATAGATAGATCTTTAGATTAATTGCTAATGCAATCCTTACTGTTAGTGCAATTCTCTATGGTCTCTTGTATATATTGCATGTTCTGCACATAAACGTTTTAACTTCCAGAAAATGTTATTCTGTCTTAGTAATTGTGTTTTATTTTGTACCTTGAATCTCTGTATACTTATGTATTTGTTGCGATATTAAATGTATAACATGGAAGCTCATTCACCAAGAAAAATTCCTTGCGTGTACATGCACACTTGGCAGTAAAACTATTCTGATAGATAGATAGATAGATAGATAGATAGATAGATAGATAGATAGATAGATAGATTAGATTAGATTAGATTAGAAAGATAGATATGTTAGATGAATTAGATATATAGATTATAGATAGATGATATTTAACCCCTTAATGACCACAATGTACCCTGTATGTCACTGGTCGTTAAGGGTTTTTTCCGGACATAATAGCACAAGTCTAGCATGAACACGTTATTAATGCCCTCCCTCCAGCAGGCTTTGTGGAATAGAACAGTCTCAACGCTGGTGGCAAGACCACGCTATAAAACAATCAAGTCCCAAAAAAAGGCCAGTGACATACAGGGTACGTCGCTGGTCCTTAAGGGGATAGATGATAGTTTAGATTAGAAAGATAGATTAGATAAATTAGATAGATTACAGATAGATAGAAGATGATAGATAGATGATAGATTAGAAAGATAGATAAATAGAAATACTATTAATAACTAAATAATTCCTATTTAAAAATAAATACTTACTTACCTGTAAAATAAACCCTACAGGGTGGGCGGTACACCCTACTCTGTCAAGAGTCCTAACGCATTTAAAAGTCAGTAGTTAAGAGTTTTATGGTACAACGCTGTAACATAAAACTCATAACTAAAGTGCTAAAAAGTACACTAACACCCATAAACTACCTTTTAACCCCTAAACTGAGGCCCTCCCGCATCGCAAACACTATAATAACCCCTAATCTGCCGCTTCGGACACCACCGCCACCTACATTATATTTATTAACCCCTAATCTGCTGCCCCCAATGTCGCCGCCACCTACCTACACTTATTAACCCCTAATCTGCCACCCCCAATGTCGCTGCCACTATAATAAACATATTAACCCCTAAACCGCCGCACTCCCACCTTGCAAACATTAGTTAAATAATATTAACCCCTAATCTGCCGTCCCTAACATCGACGCCACCTACCTACATTTATTAACCCTTAATCTGCCGGCCCCAACGTCGCCGCCACTATATTAAAGTTATTAACCCCTAAATCTGTCTAACCCTAACACCCCCTAACTTAAATATAATTTAAATAAGTCTAAATAAAATTCCTATCATTAACTAAATTATTCCTATTTAAAACTAAATACTTACCTATAAAATAAACCCTAAGCTAGCTACAATATAACTAATAGTTACATTGCAGTTAGCTTAGGTGTTATTTTTATTTCACAGGTAAGTTTGTATTTATTTTAACTAGGTAGACTAGTTAGTAAATAGTTATTAACTATTTAATAACTACCTAGTTAAAATAAATACAAATTTACCTGTCAAATAAAACCTAACCTGAGTGACACTAGGAGTAAGGCAACAGCCGAAACCGGTCAGCCTTTTTTCATCTGTTTGACTATCATATATGTATGTTCTTACCCAGGGGTTATGATACCCTTTATGTTCTAATAAAGTTTAATGTTTTATCCCTATACCTGGTGCTCCTGTTATATATTTTTTCTGAAGCTTAGCTTATCACTTGGCCAAACAGTGAGCACAGGATAAGGATACAGACTGCGGTTGGTGAGCTGGTGGCAAACTGCATCAGACTGTTTTTCTTCCAAGGAACTTATGTGGATGTTTTTTATGGCCCCAAAGTAAAACTGACAGGCAGAAAATAAGGATACCTGGAGTATATGGCTTAACTGTTCACATAAACACTGGATACAGCGTCCGAATCTGAGGAAGCATTTCACCAAGAGACTGAATAGTGGTGAGTCAATTCATTTATTCTATTTACGGATGTCTGGGAGTGAGTCCTTGTGATCAATATTGTGGGGATTGTTTGGGGAACACCGCCACACTTTTGTCTTTACAAAACAGCCCAATTCTTGCAGTGGCCCTATAAAGACTTATCTACAAGTTATCTTAACAACTAAGACTCTTTACACATTTTTTGAATAACAGTGCACACACCTCAATCCTTTCCCCTTTTTGTATGTTATGAGTGACACTAACACCTAACATTACAATAAATTTTATAAATTAAATTAACAAAATACAATTATCTAAATAACAAAAAAATAAACACTAAATTACACAAAATAAAAAAAGAAATTATCAAAAATAAAAACAAATTACTCCTAATCTAATAGCCCTATCAAAATAAAAAAGCCCATTTACGATTGGCTGATAGAATTCTATCAGCCAATAGGAATTAAGGGGGGGGAATCCTATTGGCTGTTGCAATCAGCCAATAGGATTGAGCTTTCATCCTATTGGCTGTTGCAATCAGCCAATAGGATTGAGCTTGCATTCTATTGGTTATTTCAATCAGCCAATAGAATGCAAGCTCAATCCTATTGGATGATTGGATCAGCCAATAGGATGAAAGCTTAATCCTATTGGCTGATTGCAACAGCCAATAGGATTTCCCCCCCTTAATTCCTATTGGCTGATAGAATTCTATCAGCCAATTGGAATGTACGGGACGCCATCTTGGATGACGTCAATTAAAGGGAAACTTCATTCTTCAACAACCATCGTAAGAAGAGGATGCTCCGCGCCGGATGTCTTGAAGATGGACCCGCTCCGCACCGGATGGATGAAGATAGAAGATGCCGTCTGGATGAAGACTTCTGCCCGCTTGGATGAAGACTTCTGCCGGCTTCAAGGAGGACTTCTGCCCGCTTGGATGAAGACTTCTGCCGGCTTCAATGAGGATTTCTGCCGCCTGGATGAGGATGGATGTCTGGTCTTCAAAAACTGTAAGTGGATCGTCAGGGGTTAGTGTAAGGTTTTTTTAAGGGTTTATTGGGTGGGTTTTATTTTTAGTCTAGGGTTTTGGGCAATGTAAAAGAGCTAAATGCCCTTTTAAGGGCAATGCCCATCCAAATGCCCTTTTCAGGGCAATGGGGAGCTTAGGTTTATTTAGATAGAGTTTTATTTGGGGGGGTTTGGTTGTGTGGGTGGTGGGTTTTACTGTTGGGGGTTGTTTGTATTTTTTTTTACAGGTAAAAGAGCTGATTTCTTTGGGGCAATGCCCTGCAAAAGGCCCTTTTAAGGGCCATTGGCAGTTTAGTGTAGGCTAGGGTTTTTTTTATTTTGGAGGGGCTTTTTTTGATAGGGCTATTAGATTAGGAGTAATTCGTTTTTATTTTTGATAATTTCTTTTTTTATTTTGTGTAATTTAGTGTTTATTTTTTTTGTAATTTAGATCATTGTATTTTGTTAATTTCATTTATTTAATTTTATTGTAATGTTAGGTGTTAGTGTAACTCAGGTTAGGTTTTATTTGACAGGTAAATTTGTATTTATTTTAACTAGATAGCTAGTAAATAGTTAATAACTATTTACTAACTAGTTTACCTAGTTAAAATAAATACAAACTTACCTGTGAAATAAAATTAACACCTAAGCTAACTACAATGTAACTAGTAGTTATATTGTAGCTAGCTTAGGGTTTATTTGACAGGTAAGTTACTTTGTATTTAATTTTAAAAAGGAATTATTTAGGTAATAATAGTAGGTTTTATTTAGTTTTTTTTTAAATTATATTTAAGTTAGGGTGTGTTAGGGTTAGGGTTACATTAGGGGTTAATAGGTTTATTATAGCGGCAGAGTGGGTGGATGGCAGACTAGGGGTTAATTATATTTAAATAGTGTTTTTTATGCGGGAGGGCAGCGGTTTAGGGGTTAATAAGTTTATTATAGTGGCGACAATGACGGGGAGCGGCGGAAAAGGGGCTAATACATGTTTTAAGTGGCGGCGATGTCCGGAGAGGCAGATTAGGGGTTAATAATTCTATTTTATTATTTTCAATGCGGGGGGGCCTCGGTTTAGGGGTTAATAGGTAGTTTATGGGTGTTAGTGTACTTTGTAGCACTTTAGTTTTATGTTACAGCTTTGTAACATAAAACTCATTACTACTGACTTTAGATGACGTTACAGATCTTGTCATTTTAGGCTCTACCGCTTACTTTTTGGCCTCCCAGCAAAAATCGTAATACCGGCGCTATGAAAGTCCCATTGAAAAAGGACTTTTTTAAAAGTGCGGTACAAAGTGACGGCCAAAAAGGTGTGCGGTACACCTATACCTACAAGACTTGTAATAGCAGCGTTAGGGAAAAAGCATCGTTATGGGTCTTAACAATGCTTTTTCACTCATAACGCCAAACTCGTAATCTGGCTGTGAGATAGATAAATAGCTGAGATGGATAAATATCTGAGATAGATATATTACATAGATAGATCTTTAGATGAATTGCTAATGTAATCCTTACTGTTAGTGCAATTCTCTGTGGTCTCTTGTATATATTGCATGTTTTGCACATAAGTGTTCTAACTTCCAGAAAATGTTATTCTGTCTTAGTAATTGTGTTTTATATTGTACCTTGTATCTCTTTATACTTATGTATTTGTTGTGATATTAAATGTATAACATGGAAGCTCATTCACCAAGAAAAATTCCTTGTGTGTACATGCACACTTGGCAGTAAAACTATTCTGATAGATAGACAGACAGACAGACAGACAGACAGACAGACAGACAGACAGACAGACAGATAGATAGATAGATAGATAGATAGATAGATAGATAGATAGATAGATAGATAGATAGATGATAGATAGAGATAGATTAGATACATTTGATAGATAGATTATAGATAGAAGATGATAGATTAGATAGATAGATAGATAGATAGATAGATAGATAGATAGAAATATAGATTAGATAAATTAGATAGATTATAGATAGATAGAAAATTAATGATAGACAGATGTTAGATTAGAATGATAGATAGATAAAACAAATACATAGATATGTATATACATAGGTAGGTAGATATGTGGTAAATAGATGATGAATAGATAGATAGATAGATAGATAGATAGATAGATAGATAGATAGATAGATATAATTATAATGGCTGTTACTCCATTTTAATCACATGGATTCCAGTACAATGATACTTTTTAAGTTAATTGTAATTGCTCAGACTTACTAGCTATCCATAGTCACAGTGCTCTGCTTGGTTAGGTAGGTCACACTACCTAATATGACATCATAAAGCCAGCATGGATATAAAAACTGCCACTCACACTAGTTACTCACCTTTTGCTATTGCTGACATATTTGTGCTATTTCTATGACAAATATAATCTGAACTAAAGCCCTAACTGCACACAACTGAAAACACTGATCTTAGATCAAGACTAAAACTTATATTGATAAGATAAATAGCTGAGATAGATAAATAGCTGAGATAGATAAATAGCTGAGATAGATAAATAGCTGAGATAGATAGATTACATCGATAGATCTTTAGATTAATTACCAATGCAATCCTTACTGTTAGTGCAATTCTCTATGGTCTCTTGTATATATTGCATGTTTTGCACATAAGTGTTCTAACTTCCAGAAAATGTTATTCTGTCTTAGTAACTGTGATTTATTTTGTACCTTGTATCTCTTTATACTTATGTATTTGTTGTGATATTAAATGTATAACATGGAAGCTCATTCACCAAGAAAAATTCATTGTGTGTACATGCACACTTGGCAGTAAAACTATTATGATAGATAGATAGATAGATGGATAGATAGATAGATAGATAGATAGATAGATAGATAGATAGATAGATAGATAGATAGATAGATAGATAATAGATTAGATTAGAAAGATAGATAGATTAGATTAATTATATAGATAGATTATATATAGAAAAAAGATGATAGATAGATTGATGATAGATTAAATAGATAGATAATAGATAGATAGATAGATAGATAGATAGATAGATAGATAGATAGATAGATAGATAGATAGATTAGATAGATTAGATAAATTAGATAGATAGATTATAGATAGATAGAAGATGATAGATAAATAGATGATAAATTAGATAGATAGATAGATAGATAGATAGATATAAATATAGATTAGAAAATTAGATATATTATAGATAGATAAAAAATGAATTATAGTCAGATGTTAGATTAGAATGATAGGTAGGTAGATATGTGGTAAATAGATGATGAATAGATAGATAGATAGATAGATAGGTATAATTATAATTACTCCATTTTAATCACATGGATTCCCGTACATTGATACTTTTTAAGTTAATTGTAATTGATCAGACTTACTAGCTATCCATAGTCACAGTGCTCTGCTTAGTTAGGTCAGTCAAACTACCCAATATGACATCATAAAGCCAGCATAGATATAAAAAATGCGCTTAAACTAATTACACAGATAGATAGATAGATAGATAGATAGATAGATAGATAGATAGATAGATAGATTAGATTAGAAAGATAGATTGATTGATTGATTGATTTATTGGTTGGTTGATTGATTGATTGATTGATTATATAGATATATTAGATAAAATGGATGGATGGATGATTAGATTGGAAAGATAGATAGATAGATAGATAGATAGATAGATAGATAGATAGATAGATAGATAGATAGATAAATAGATAGATTAGATACATTTGATAAATTAGATAGATAGATTAGAATAGATAGATAGCTAATACAATCCTTACTGTTAGTGCAATTCTCTATGGCAGCGGTTCCCAACCTTTTTTCTCTCCTGTACCCCTTGATTAGGCTTTTCATTAATGAGTACCCCCTCTCTTCATTACACCCAGCCATCCTTCAAAAAAGTTTTTTTTTTTTTTAAATTTAAACTATTTATTATCAGGGTATTGTCAGGTATTAATAAACTATTTATTATCAGGATAAACCTAGATAATAAATAGTTTATTAATACCTGACAATACCCTGATAATAAATAGTAGTAAGTAAGGTAAGCTATACCTGACTAGCATACGACTGTATGTGTATCAACATAATTAAAGCTCAGATCTCATTCTCAGCAGGAGCCCTGCTGTGTGGCTGGCGCCCCTGGCAGCTGCCTGGTTGCCTCTAAACACGGCCCTGGGGGGAGTCAAAGTGTAATGATCATAAAAATATTTATATTTGTGAGGCTACCCAGCCACTATTGACATTTTTAGTTGGAAGTGAAGCAATCTGAATCAAGCAAGACTGACTATAACTTTTTTGGGGATGCAGACCCGCCTCGTCTGTGTGAGTTGCAACCTCCATGGCTCTATCACACGTGTCCACGCAGCTATGCTGCTGCAGTGCCGCTTCTAACTGCGCACTCGCAGTCAAAATTTTGTGCATGGCACAGGGGTGGGTGGAGCAGGATCCAAAGCTGTCTGGTGAAACAGGGGCTCCCATCTGCCTATATCCCAGGCCAGGATTTCACTTGTCACTTTCCATCTGAGCGCTCCTTCCACAGTTCCACAGTTCCACAATGGTTATTAGTTGATGACCCATTGAGAGTGTCCCCCTGACACTCCCCCCGTATCTTCTGCCATTACCAACAATATTTTCGAGTACCCCTAACCGGTCCGCCCCGTATCACAGGTTGGGAACCGCTGCCTTAGAAGATAGTACGTCTTTCAAAGATCCTTTAGATAGGAAACTTTAATCTTTTTTAAGGAGGACTTGTTTACATACTGGTTATGTCCTTAGGCCAGCTATATCTATTGCTGACATAGCCGCTGCCTCTACTTTTTGTCTCTCTAATCTTGCTTAGCAATTGTCTTCTGTGGCCAGATTTGACTGACACCGTGATAGACCTGCATTATCTACTGGGAAAATGTTTTAGCTAACACTGTGCATACCTTTGCAATAAAGTTTGTTCTTAGTATGCTTGTCTGAATAAAAACTGCTATGTAAATGTTTTAGCTAAGACTGTGCTTGTTTGCATATAAAATTGCTATAAATGTTTGATTAAAAACTATACCAACAATAAGAAATACATTCTTTCAGAAAGACACTTAATATAAATGAAAGAAACCTCTCCTAATACACAAAGGAGTGTAATCGTTCATAAATATCCTATACAAAGGAGTGTAATCGTTCATATATATCCTATTGAACTCTTTCATATACATCTCCTATACATTAAGGAGAGTAACCTTACATATATATCCTATTCATAAAGGATGTTTATAAATCTTTTATAGGCTTATCCTGCAATATTCAAATTTATGTTTTAATAAAGTTCTTCTACAATATATAAGATTTATAACTATGTTTAGTGGAATTAAAATACTAATAAATGATGTTATATGATTTTCTGTACTGAAACTAAAATGGAGGATTGTTTAACCTTGTATTAGAAAATCCTAAAATGGATGCTCATTGCAATAATAACAAGTGCGTATAACAGATTTTCAAGGCCACGTTGTTGATGTACAAAACTGTTGATGCTAGAAAAAGTTAGACAAGTTTTGTTGATGTTATAATGATGCCAAACATACATATAAAAAGAAAACAAATGATAATGTCATCTAAATAAAAACACTATAAATACACCTTGTTGTAAACAAGAGACAGGTGACTCTGAGAGGATGTTATAGAGCATCTCAAAAGAAAGGATTTGTTGATGTTATAATGATGCCAAACATACATATAAAAAGAAAACAAATGATAATGTCATCTAAATAAAAACACTATAAATACACCTTGTTGTAAACAAGAGACAGGTGACTCTGAGAGGATGTTATAGAGCATCTCAAAAGAAAGGATTTGGTTGCTGAAAGTCATTTCGAGTGGTATGTAAACAATTGTTATTTGAAAGGAAGCTTAACTGATAGTCTTTTAACTCTGTGTGTATTTTGGATTTAAATGAATTCAATTTTTTTATTACTTTTGTAAGCTAATTTTTCTGCATAATAAAAATGTATTTTAAAACAACATTTCTCTCTTAATACCATTTCTTATTATATTGTACTCAGAAACTTTCCTTGTAAGAAATGAGACCTGTTTTACTGGTATAATATGTGTTTGGAAATCATATTTCAATATAACTTAAAATGTAAGACCTTATGAGTGAAAAAGGTGTGAACCACTGCACTTCAGACCCTTCATTTTCTACAGAAGGCAAATATTTTTTATTTGCGATGCAGTATTTGACATTATGAAGATAATACTAAAACTATTTTTTTTCTTTTGTGATTCAGATAGAGCATGCAATTTTAAGCAACTTTCTAATTTACTCCTATTATCAATTTTTATTCGTTCTCTAGCTATCTTTATTTGAAAAATAAGGCATCTAAGCTTTTTTTTGGTTCAGAACTCTTGATAGCACTTTTTTATTGGTGCATGATTTTATCCACCAATCAGGAACAACAACCCAGGTTGTTCACCAAAAATGGGCTTGCATCTAAACTTACATTCTTGCATTTCAAATGAGATACCAAGAGAATAAAGAAAATTTGATAATAGGAGTAAATTAGAAAGTTGCTTAAAATTTCATGCTCTATCTGAATCAGGAAAGAAAAATTTGGGTTCAGTGGCCCTTTAAATCTTGGACTGCTGATATTGTCTCTAAAATGAGATTATTAGCTCTTTCTTTTCTGAGAAAGAATCTTTTTGGTTCACAATTAGATTCAATTATTTCTTCCATTACTGGAGGTAAGTCAGTTTTTCTGCCTCAAGACTATGGATCTAAAGGGAAATTGAAAGCTCCTAATCATTTTTCATGCTTTTTGAAACAAAGATCAGAAGCCTTCCCCTCTACAAAAGCCCCTGGCTCTAATTGGAGACCTTCTTCCAATTGGAATAAATCAAAACAATTCAAGAAACCTAATTCTTTCCAGAAAACAGCACGAAGGTGCAGCCCCCAACCCAGTTCTTCTGGTAGGGGGCAGATTAAAACTTTTTCAAACAATTTGGTCAGAATCTGTCCAAAATCCCTGGATTCAGAATATTATCTCTCAGGGATATCGAATTGGTTTCAAAGTCAAACCCCCAAGGGAATGGTTTTACCCAACTCATAATCCAAAACATCAGTTTAAAGCTCAGGCTTTCCTAACATGTGTCTCACATCTAGAGCTTATGGGAGTAATTGTTCCAGTTCCTCTTCAGGTCTATTTATTGTACCAAAGAAAGAGTATTCCTTCAGACCAATATTGGATCTGAAAATTCTAAACAGATTTGTGAGAATTCCAAAGTTTAAAATAGAAACTATAAGGACTATTCTGCCTTTTATTCAGTTAGGTCATTATATATCCACAATTAGCTTACAGGGTGGTTATCTTCACATCCCTATTCATCCAGATCGTTTTCAATTTCTGAGATTCTCTTTTCTAGAAAAGCATTTTTAGTTTGTTGCTCTTCCGTTTGGCCTAGCAACAGCACCAATAATATCTTCAAAGGTTCTTGGTGCCCTTCTATCTGTAACCAGAGAGCAGGGTATTGCGGTGTTTCCTTATTTGGATGATATCTTGGTTCTAGCTCAATATTTTCATTTAGCAGAATCTCACACGACTCAACTAATGTTGTTTCTTCAAAATCATGGTTGTAGGATCAATTTTCTTGATTCCTCAGACAAAGGTCACTTATTTGAAAGACAGAAAAGACGAATAAAGTTAGTTTCAGCTTGTCTGAAACGTCAGTCTCTATCATACCCTTCAGCGGCTATGTGCATGGAGGTGCTAGGCCTAATGATTGCAGCATCGGACGTGATCCTTCCCTTTGCTTATTTTCATATGAGGCCCCTTCAACTTTGCATGTTGCGCCAATGGTGCAAGGATTATACTCGAATGTAACAACTAATATTCTTATATCCCAACACTCGTTTTTCTCTGATATGGTGGCTAAACCACCAATTTATTCAAGGGTCTTCCTTTGCTCGCCCTACCTGGTCTGTGATTACAACAGATGCAGGTCTTACTGATTGGGGAGCAGTATGGGGGCCTCAGACTGCACAGGGAATTTTGAATCTTCATGAAACAAAGATTCTGATCAACATCTTAGAACTCTGTGCTCTTTTCAAAGCTCTTCAAGTTTGGTCTCTAATGAAGAACGAACCTTACCTTAATTTTCAAACAGACAATATCACAACAGTGCCATATGTCAAACATCAAGGGGAAACTCGAAGTTCCCTAGCCATGAAAGAAGTATCCCGGATACTTTCTTGGGCAGAAACCAATTCCTGTCTCATCACTGCAATTCACATCCCAGGTGTGGACAACTGGGTGGCAGATTATCTCAGCCGTCAGTCACTACACCCGGGGGAATGGTCTCTCCATCAGGATGTATTCTTACAAATTGTTTGGATCTGGGGTCTTCCTCAAATAGATCTCATGGCCTCTTGTTTGAACAAGAAACTTCCCAAATACCTTGCAAGATCACAGGATCCTCAGGCAGTAATGACGGATGCTCTAGCAGTCCCTTGCTCATTCCAATATGATTATATATTTCCACCACTAGTTCTACTGCCCAGAGTGATTTAAAAAATCAAGATGGAACAATCATCTGTACTTCTGATAGCTCCTGCACGGCCTCTCAGAATTTGGTATGCAGATCTAGTTCGGATGTCCAGCTACCCACCATGGCATCTTCCTCTTAGACCAGACCTTCTGTCTCAAGGTCACTTCTTTCATCCAGACCTAAAATCTCTGAAGTTAATGGCGTGGAGATTGAACGCATTGTTTTCAGTCACAGAGGTTTTTCAGACTCTGTAATTAATACTATTATTAAAGTAAGAAAATCTGTTTCCAGGAAAATGTATTATAACGTTTGGGAAACTTATATTTCCTGGTGTTCCACTCATAATTTTTCTTGGTTTACATTTAGAATTCCTAGAATTCTTCAGTTTCTTCAAAATGGTTTAGATAAAGACTTATCTGCCAGTACCTTGAAAGACAGATATCTGCTCTTTCTGTAATGTTTCACCGAAAGATTGCTTATCTTCCAGACATTCATTGTTTTGTTCAGGCTTTGTTTAGAATAAAACTTGTTATTAAATCAATTTCTCCTCCATGGAGTCTCAATCTAGTTTTACAGATTTTACAGGCTCCCTTTGCTTATTTTCATATGAGGCCCCTTCAACTTTGCATGTTGCGCCAATGGTGCAAGGATTATACTCGAATGTAACAACTAATATTCTTATATCCCAACACTCGTTTTTCTCTGATATGGTGGCTAAACCACCAATTTATTCAAGGGTCTTCCTTTGCTCGCCCTACCTGGTCTGTGATTACAACAGATGCAGGTCTTACTGATTGGGGAGCAGTATGGGGGCCTCTGACTGCACAGGGAATTTTGAATCTTCATGAAACAAAGATTCTGATCAACATCTTAGAACTCTGTGCTCTTTTCAAAGCTCTTCAAGTTTGGCCTCTAATGAAGAACGAACCTTACCTTAATTTTCAAACAGACAATATCACAACAGTGCCATATGTCAAACATCAAGGGGAAACTCGAAGTTCCCTAGCCATGAAAGAAGTATCCCGGATACTTTCTTGGGCAGAAACCAATTCCTGTCTCATCACTGCAATTCACATCCCAGGTGTGGACAACTGGGTGGCAGATTATCTCAGCCGTCAGTCACTACACCCGGGGGAATGGTCTCTCCATCAGGATGTATTCTTACAAATTGTTTGGATCTGGGGTCTTCCTCAAATAGATCTCATGGCCTCTTGTTTGAACAAGAAACTTCCCAAATACCTTGCAAGATCACAGGATCCTCAGGCAGTAATGACGGATGCTCTAGCAGTCCCTTGCTCATTCCAATATGATTATATATTTCCACCACTAGTTCTACTGCCCAGAGTGATTTAAAAAATCAAGATGGAACAATCATCTGTACTTCTGATAGCTCCTGCGCGGCCTCTCAGAATTTGGTATGCAGATCTAGTTCGGATGTCCAGCTACCCACCATGGCATCTTCCTCTTAGACCAGACCTTCTGTCTCAAGGTCACTTCTTTCATCCAGACCTAAAATCTCTGAACTTAATGGCGTGGAGATTGAACGCATTGTTTTCAGTCACAGAGGTTTTTCAGACTCTGTAATTAATACTATTATTCAAGTAAGAAAATCTGTTTCCAGGAAAATGTATTATAACGTTTGGGAAACTTATATTTCCTGGTGTTCCACTCATAATTTTTCTTGGTTTACATTTAGAATTCCTAGAATTCTTCAGTTTCTTCAAAATGGTTTAGATAAAGACTTATCTGCCAGTACCTTGAAAGACAGATATCTGCTCTTTCTGTAATGTTTAACCGAAAGATTGCTTATCTTCCAGACATTCATTGTTTTGTTCAGGCTTTGTTTAGAATAAAACTTGTTATTAAATCAATTTCTCCTCCATGGAGTCTCAATCTAGTTTTACAGATTTTACAGGCTCCCTTTGCTTATTTTCATATGAGGCCCCTTCAACTTTGCATGTTGCGCCAATGGTGCAAGGATTATACTCGAATGTAACAACTAATATTCTTATATCCCAACACTCGTTTTTCTCTGATATGGTGGCTAAACCACCAATTTATTCAAGGGTCTTCCTTTGCTCGCCCTACCTGGTCTGTGATTACAACAGATGCAGGTCTTACTGATTGGGGAGCAGTATGGGGGCCTCTGACTGCACAGGGAATTTTGAATCTTCATGAAACAAAGATTCTGATCAATATCTTAGAACTCTGTGCTCTTTTCAAAGCTCTTCAAGTTTGGCCTCTAATGAAGAACGAACCTTACCTTCATTTTCAAACAGACAATATCACAACAGTGCCATATGTCAAACATCAAGGGGAAACTCGAAGTTCCCTAGCCATGAAAGAAGTATCCTGGATACTTTCTTGGGCAGAAACCAATTCCTGTCTCATCTCTGCAATTCACATCCCAGGTGTGGACAACTGGGTGGCAGATTATCTCAGCCGTCAGTCACTACACCCGGGGGAATGGTCTCTCCATCAGAATGTATTCTTACAAATTGTTTGGATCTGGGGTCTTCCTCAAATAGATCTCATGGCCTCTTGTTTGAACAAGAAACTTCCCAAATACCTTGCAAGATCACAGGATCATCAGGCAGTAATGACGGATGCTCTAGCAGTCCCTTGCTCATTCCAATATGATTATATATTTCCACCACTAGTTCTACTGCCCAGAGTGATTTAAAAAATCAAGATGGAACAATCATCTGTACTTCTGATAGCTCCTGCGCGGCCTCTCAGAATTTGGTATGCAGATCTAGTTCGGATGTCCAGCTACCCACCATGGCATCTTCCTCTTAGACCAGACCTTCTGTCTCAAGGTCCCTTCTTTCATCCAGACCTAAAATCTCTGAACTTAATGGCGTGGAGATTGAACGCATTGTTTTCAGTCACAGAGGTTTTTCAGACTCTGTAATTAATACTATTATTCAAGTAAGAAAATCTGTTTCCAGGAAAATGTATTATAACGTTTGGGAAACTTATATTTCCTGGTGTTCCACTCATAATTTTTCTTGGTTTACATTTAGAATTCCTAGAATTCTTCAGTTTCTTCAAAATGGTTTAGATAAAGACTTATCTGCCAGTACCTTGAAAGACAGATATCTGCTCTTTCTGTAATGTTTCACCGAAAGATTGCTTATCTTCCAGACATTCATTGTTTTGTTCAGGCTTTGTTTAGAATAAAACTTGTTATTAAATCAATTTCTCCTCCATGGAGTCTCAATCTAGTTTTACAGATTTTACAGGCTCTCTTTGCTTATTTTCATATGAGGCCCCTTCAACTTTGCATGTTGCGCCAATGGTGCAAGGATTATACTCGAATGTAACAACTAATATTCTTATATCCCAACACTCGTTTTTCTCTGATATGGTGGCTAAACCACCAATTTATTCAAGGGTCTTCCTTTGCTCGCCCTACCTGGTCTGTGATTACAACAGATGCAGGTCTTACTGATTGGGGAGCAGTATGGGGGCCTCTGACTGCACAGGGAATTTTGAATCTTCATGAAACAAAGATTCTGATCAATATCTTAGAACTCTGTGCTCTTTTCAAAGCTCTTCAAGTTTGGCCTCTAATGAAGAACGAACCTTACCTTCATTTTCAAACAGACAATATCACAACAGTGCCATATGTCAAACATCAAGGGGAAACTCGAAGTTCCCTAGCCATGAAAGAAGTATCCTGGATACTTTCTTGGGCAGAAACCAATTCCTGTCTCATCTCTGCAATTCACATCCCAGGTGTGGACAACTGGGTGGCAGATTATCTCAGCCGTCAGTCACTACACCCGGGGGAATGGTCTCTCCATCAGAATGTATTCTTACAAATTGTTTGGATCTGGGGTCTTCCTCAAATAGATCTCATGGCCTCTTGTTTGAACAAGAAACTTCCCAAATACCTTGCAAGATCACAGGATCCTCAGGCAGTAATGACGGATGCTCTAGCAGTCCCTTGCTCATTCCAATATGATTATATATTTCCACCACTAGTTCTACTGCCCAGAGTGATTTAAAAAATCAAGATGGAACAATCATCTGTACTTCTGATAGCTCCTGCGCGGCCTCTCAGAATTTGGTATGCAGATCTAGTTCGGATGTCCAGCTACCCACCATGGCATCTTCCTCTTCGACCAGACCTTCTGTCTCAAGGTCCCTTCTTTCATCCAGACCTAAAATCTCTGAACTTAATGGCGTGGAGATTGAACGCATTGTTTTCAGTCACAGAGGTTTTTCAGACTCTGTAATTAATACTATTATTCAAGTAAGAAAATCTGTTTCCAGGAAAATGTATTATAACGTTTGGGAAACTTATATTTCCTGGTGTTCCACTCATAATTTTTCTTGGTTTACATTTAGAATTCCTAGAATTCTTCAGTTTCTTCAAAATGGTTTAGATAAAGACTTATCTGCCAGTACCTTGAAAGACAGATATCTGCTCTTTCTGTAATGTTTCACCGAAAGATTGCTTATCTTCCAGACATTCATTGTTTTGTTCAGGCTTTGTTTAGAATAAAACTTGTTATTAAATCAATTTCTCCTCCATGGAGTCTCAATCTAGTTTTACAGATTTTACAGGCTCCTCCTTTTGAGCCTATGCATTCTTTAGACATTAAACTACTTTCTTGGAATGTTTTGTTTCTTTTCGCTATATCTTCTGCTAGAAGAGTTTCTGAATGATCCGCCCTTTCTTGTGAAACTCCTTACTTGATTTTTCATCAAGACAAAGCAGTTTTGCGGACTACTTTCAATTCTTTGCCAAAGTTTGTTATTTATAACAACATTAACAGGGAAATTGTTGTTCCCTCTTTGTGTCCTAATCCTAAAAATGGTGCTGAAAAATATTTACATTCTTTGGATGTTGTCAGAGCTTTGAAATATTATGTTGCTGCCACTAAAGATTTCAGAAAGACTTCAAGTTTATTTGTTATGTTTTCTTGTTCACTGAAGGGTTAGAAAGCTTCTGCTAATTCTTTGAGGCAGAGACTGACCCGCTTCCAAATAATCTTTGTGGATCAGAAGTTTGTGAATCAGAAGTTTTAACCAAGAGGCCTCTTGGTTACAATTTCTAAATCACAAAGCTTATTTGGAGGCGAGGCAGTCTCCGCCTCAAAGAATTACAGCTCATTCTACAAGATCAGTTGCCACATCTTGGGCTTTCAAGAATGAGGCTTCAGTTGATCAAATCTGTAAAGCAGCCACTTGGTCTTCTTTGCATACTTTTACCAAATTTTACCATTTTGATGTTTTTGCCTCTTCAGAAGCAGCTTTTGGTAGAAAGGTTCTTAAGGCAGTGGTCACTCTTTGTTCTGTTGCCTATAAATTTTCTTTTTACGTTTTTAGTTATTAAAATACATTAATTTGAATATTATTTTTCAGCGAAAAAAGCTGTTTATATTTTATCCGAATGAGGAAAAAGGAATGCTGAGACTTGGAGTGGATGAAATTAAGTTTTATTCAGGAGCAGGCTTATCATCAGACACTAGGTAAGCTCCTATCTTACGCGTTTCGCACATGGGCACATGCGCTTCATCAGAGATATATTTTATCCCTCCCTTTTTATTTTGTTACTCGTGGACTTCCACATCTTGGGTATTATATCCCATGTGTAACAAACCATGGACTCTCGCCACCTATATGAAAGAAAACATAATTTATGTAATAACTTACCTGATAAATTCATTTATTTCATAGTGGCGAGAGTCCACAAGGTCCTCCCTATTATGGGTTCATCTTTTTTCCTGTTCCTTTTTTATGGCTTTTTCTTACTCCTTTTTTACACCTCACTTCTTGGCAATATGTTACACTGAGATATGAGTGAGGTGGGTGAGGGTATTTATAGGTTGTGAGGTTTGGGAAACTTTGCCTCCTCCTGGTAGGAATGTGGAGGACTCTCGCCACCATGAAAGAAATTAATTTATCAGGTAAGTTCCTACATAAATTATGTTTTAATGGCAAGCAAATTAAACCATGTTTTCACTGTAAGATAAATCAAATTGTGTAACTCCTTGTCTAAGGAGGTAGTGAATGCCAAAACGTTAGATACATTTAAATATGTTAGATACATTTTTGGTTAAAAACTGAATTTTAAATTATTTTATTAATTTAATTGGGTAGGCTTTCTGTTTAATTGGTAGCTTCTATCTTTATTGTAAATCAAGTAGGAGCTGTATAGGTTGAACTGAATACAATAGACAAAAGTCTTCTTTCATTTTTCATTTACTTTATTATATCACATTAATATACATTTTAAGTTACAATCTCAAGCTTTTTAATTAAATCATAAAATGGTTATCAAACTACACTAGTTTTGTCCATTTAATGTGTAATTATGTGTCACTTTGTGCTTTATGGCTTGTATGTAACCACTATATGATGTAGGTAAATAGGGCTGCATGATACCGTAACAAAAAATGAGTGTAATATACTTTCTATAGCCTAAGCAATGTATTTCTTGTCCTACTTATGCTAATTTTTAAAACGACATAAAAACATTATCTAATGGCAGCTCCTGTACTGACATGCCAGAATCCAAGATGGCGTATCGCGCCTCCCTTAATCACATAATGTACGCGCAAGTTATGTGCCCGAAGAGTTAGTTAACATACGTCACGAACCTGCAGGAGAGGGCGACATGTCGGTTTTGAGGGCGCAGAGAGTAAGTGAAGCAATTGCTGTTTAACTATGCCGGGGTTAAGCATTTTGTTATCGCTGCGTTGTGGAGTTATTAAAGTTACAAGAGTGAGTGATTGGTTCTATAGCATCAGTAAACACCCTATGCAATACTGCAGAATATCATTGTTCTTACAGATTCGTTCTACTAATGGTTGTAAGACTTTAGTGTCCCTATAAACATTTATTTAATTTAACCAGATTCTATAACTAATTTGTGTGTTTAACCTAAACAAACAAATGTAACCAATTGCGTTCTATAGAAGACTGTCATCTCTAGTAACCAAGGAGTTAAATGCCTGTTTAACATATAATAGCAAGGGTTAAACTCTATAGATGGGTTTTGTCACACAGTTGCAATCCCTTGTCTAATAATGCTGACCGTGTATATAAAAGATTTTAAGGTTTCACTGATGATCTAGAAATATTTCTTTAAAAGTTGTACTGGGACTCTGGGAGGAGCTTTTTGCATGCATATAACTCTGATTGTGATCCCATGTGACATTTAGTTTGCTGGCAGGTTTACTAGAGCAAAGGTGAAGAATGCTAATGTCCAAAGATGGAGACAGATACAACTAATCTGTGACTAATGTAATTATATCTAAAAAACAAAACAAAAAAAACAAATGTTTCCAGATATTTGTTTCTTTGCTAATATATAAATATGTGTGTGTATATATATATATATGTATGTATGTGTATATATATATATATATATATATATATATATATATATATATATATATATATATATATATATATATATACACATATATGTGTTCTCTTGTTGTTTAATACATCTATGGGAGCCGTCCATCTCAGCCAGTGACTGAGCAGTGTGTTCCTAGATATCAGTTTTACAAATATAGGCATTTTTCTGCACTTTAAACTTAAAGTGAATGTAAATTTTGATGCTAAAGTGCCTGTTTTTTTAAATTTTTATTAAAAATGGGCAGTTTAATTTATCAAAATCTACATTTCACTCCTTGTGAAAAAAATACTTACCTTTTAATCTTGACAGCCGCACCAGCTTCCTCCGCCCGCCGCAAAGCCTCTTCCTGGGTCTAAAATGAGGAATCCGGCTTCCTCTAATCACTGCATTGAATCAGACACTGATTTCCCCGGGGGGGGAAGCAGTGATTGGAGTATGACCGATCCATCTTTTCTAACATCACAAATGGCTTGCGACAACCGGGGGAAGCTGAAGCGGCTGTCAAGTTTTTAAAAGGTATAAAAATGTTAATTTTGATGAATTAAAGTGCCCCTGTTTTTAATCAAATTTTTAAAAAACGGGCACTTTAGCGTCAAAATTTACATTCACTTTAAAGGGATACTAAACCCAATTGTTTTTTCTTTAATGATTCAGCTGGAACATGCAACTTTCTAATTTATTCCTATTATCAATTTTTCTTCGTTGCCTTGCTATCTTTTTTTTAAAAAGCAGGACTGTAAAGCTTAGAAGCCGGTGTTCTGGTAAGAGGACGAACTTTGGAAAACAGCGAACCATGTCACTTCCTGTGACGTTACATCAGCTGTTTCAAAAATTTTGTCCGTAATGCGCATGCGTGCCAGTGTCATCACATACCTGGCCGCATACCTCACTGGTACAATATTTAGAGCTGTGAAATTCCGGGACCCTTTCTATAGCGCAGGCGTGGGATTTTGTATCACAAATGGTGCGCTCATGGAAAGCTGTTTCTTCGGCAATATTCGGAACTCCGCCCCCCACTGCAACTACTCCCATTACTACTACTCTAAAGCTGAGTCTCCGTGCTTGTGCATGACAAACAGCCACTCGGCTATCGCCACTGCTTCTGCTGATCCAATGCAGCTTTTCACAGGCTCCCTCCAATGTCATTGTGTTTCATACATCTCCAATTCATTGTTCTAGAAACAGCTTTCCATGAGCACACTATTTGTGATACAAAATCACACACATGCGCTCTAGAAAGGGTCCCGGAATTTCACAGCTCTAAATATTGTACCAGTGACGTATGCGGCCAGGTATGTGATGACGCTGGCACGCATGGCATTACGTCCAAAATTTGTGAAACAGCTGATGTAACGTCACAGTAAGTGACATGGTTCGCTGTTTTCCAAAGTTCGCCCTCTTACCAGAACACCGGACCATTTTAGATTCAGCACCCTAAATTTAGCCACCAATAAGCAAACGTAACCCAGGTCTGAACCAAAAATGGGCTGACTCCTAAGCTTTACATTTCTGCGTTTTTTAAATAAAAATAGCAAGATAACAAAGAAAATTTGATAATAGGAGTAAATTAGAAAGTTGCTTAAAATTGCATGCTCTATCTGAATCATGAAAGCATTTTTTTTGGTTAAGTATCCCTTTAAAAACATTTTATGATTTTTGCAAACATATTTTCAGTATTTAGTTGCTGAATATTCATATCCCAATCTCTAACATATTTGACTAATATTGCCCATTTTGTTGCTCTATTTATGTAAGACAAGCATCTTTTTAGTATTTCAGCAATGAAACAACTTTAGAGTTTACAAAAACTAATAGAACAAGACCCCTTTTACAGTCCCTATAATGCTTTATTGGCAACATGATGTGAACATGAAACCCATTTTTTCCTTTCATGATTTAGGTAGGACATACAATTTTAAACAACTTTCCAGTTTGCTTCTATTATCTAATTTGCTTTGTTCTTTTGGTATCCTTTATTGAAAATGATACCTATGTAGGCTCAGGAACTGGGAGCTTTATGCTGATTGGTCGCTGAACAAATATGCCTCTTATCATTGGCTTACCAATATGTTCAGCTAGCTTCTAGTAGTGCACGGCTGCTTCTTCAAAAGAGGATACCAAGAGACTGAAGCAACATTTAAAATGTTATGCTTTAGCTGAATCAAGAAAGATACATTTTGGGTTTTTTGTTACTTTAACCACAAATGTGTCAGACCCTGACCTAACAGTTAAAACTGAATTCAGATGTTTTTAGAGTTGCACTTCATGACATTTTAGCTTAATCTGTGGCCACAATGAATCTACTCAACAGAGGGCTCTGGTGCAAAAACACTTGGGCCCCTGAAGGTAGCTCAATAATAAGCAATAGTAATAATATACTAGATTAATAATATACAAGCTACTCTGTATAATGATTTTGAGTATGTGTGTGTGTGTATATATACACAGATAATGACCACATAGGCAGATGCCTACGTATAGACTGGCTGATATGGCTCCTGCTGCCACTGCACCTGCTGCACTACCGATAGTTCCGACCTTGGCTGTTGCCTTCCTCTGTTCTATAAATCCGTTGCCAAAGAGAAACCTTTAGTGACACAGTTACTATGGTCCCAGAATCACACAAAATGGGAGAGGTGGTTCCATGTGACTTATGTCCCACAGTCCTGACCTTGACCATAGTGTAAAGAAGTAACATTGACTTTTGGAATTTGTGTATCAGCTTATTAAAGGACAGAATAGTAATGTGCTGTGACATACTGGGCATTAGAAATAGGTGTTTTTTTGTTTGTTTTTTTAATTTTAAATACACATCCAGATTGGTACAATGTCCATTCATACAGTAGCTATCTCTGAGTGCACAAAGGTGATAATTAATGGATACTCTTGCCTGTCAAACAAATGTGTTCATGGAACCGGCCTTACCAATTAGCAGCTAAATATTCTGATAGTTTGGCGCCTGAGCGATTTTAGAGGTCCTTTTTATTTATTTATTTTAATGCTTTAGCAGCCTTTTTTTTTTTTTTTTTAAAGGGCCAAAAAAATTGAAAATGACATGCTATATACTGTAATTTGTTAAAATTAAAGAGTGTGCAATTTTAAAATAATCAACCCTATAATGCTATGTGTTTAACCCCTGCAAAAGGGTTAAACACATTGATAAATAACTGCTTGGGAGCCGAGGAGTACTGCTAGTCCTAAGTGGAAACTGCCAATGACCCAGTCAGCAGCATTAGTTGTACAGCTGTTTCTGCTTGGAACTAAGTGTTTTGTGGATTCTGAGCAGTACTTTAACTATGTGTTTGTCTGCACAAAACCAACATATTATTGACATTTATGTCCCTTTTAATTAAAAGAACATAACACAAAATATTACTATCATGTATACTTTAAAAAAAGTTAAGTTTAAGCTTTGAAATATTTGAATGGAGTCGGCAGTTTATCGCTAAACAGAAGCGTATGGATCATGTTTTAAAAACAAAAAGGCATTGGCAGTTGGCAACCTGTAAATATCTTGCCCAGCGGAGCAGTGTTCCAGCTTTAGTGGAAAGTAGATTGGGTAACCGTTCTCACGTGTAGGATTGCTGGTGCTGAACCTGTCAGTCCAGTATTTCAGTACACAACACAAAAACAAATATCACAATCCTATTACACTCTAGATAAACAGAAAATAAGCAACATGTAATGTAAATCTCATCGCAGAAAGTGGAGAAAAGTTCTGCCTCTGTAAGAAAATAGCCATCGAATATTGGAAACCTCTCATTTCTTTTTACTAGTGCAAGGCAAGTGGATGTTATACATTTCATGCACCTCCCTCTAATCATGGGTGCTGCCATTTTGGAACCTAAGTTACACTGCATTTATCAGAAGGAGAGTTACTGCACACGTGCAAACACTTCAGCACTGGAATTCAGTGAGACTTAGATTACAACATGTCGGCACTCATGACTAAAGGGAGACGGGGAATAACTTCAACACTATGCTTAGAAAATGTTTTTAGCGTTTGTCTCTTTATAAAGATGATTTGCTACCCATGTTCTATATGAGAATGTTTGACCTGAATGCTACATTTGTCAAGCCTTGAATGTTTGTATATATTATGAGAAGTTAAATATTTGAACCCTCTATTCACAGTTGCTGCAACATGCTTCAAAGCATTGCTGGAGGGCGCAATCTACTCAAACACAGGCTGCAGCCTCAGTACCAGAAGCGGCACGGGGCTTCTCTTTTGGTAAGTACCACTGGACATAAACTGTCGTAAAACCTGTTGGTGGACTTCTGAAGAAAGGGGATTAGGATCATTAACTTATGACTTACATATTATACAATATTTTAAAAATATAACATTACAGAGGTGCTCCCTACATTATTTTGAGCTTTTAAAACTTGGGGCTGACAATGCTAACGAGGTATCTTATAGCTTTAGAGAATCGGGCTCAGAGAGAGATATTATACATTTTTATTTTATTTACTTATTTTAAGAGTTTACTGAACAGCAAAAAGAATTTCAAGCCACTGCTCGGAAATTTGCGAGAGAAGAGATTATTCCTGCTGCTGCTCATTATGACAAAACTGGGGAAGTAAGTAAAAACTTTTTTTTTTCTACTTTTACTATTTATTGGATGCTTTTAAAGGGGCATGAAAATCAAAATTAAAGGGACAGTCTAATCAAAATTAAACTCATGATTTAGATAGGGCATACAATTTAAAACAACCTTCCAATTTACTTTTATCAAAATAATTTTTTTTCTCTTGGTATTCTTTGTTGAAAACTAAACCTAGGTAGGCTCATATGCTAATGGATGCCTCGTATCTCAGTGCATTTTGACAGTTTTTTTACAGCTAGACAAGTACTAGTTCACATGTGCCATATAGATGAACATTGTGCTCACTTCAGTGGAGTTACCTTGGAGTCAACACTGATTGGCTAAAATGCATGTCTGTCAAAAGCACTGAAATAAGTGGGCAGTCTGCAGAGGCTTAGATACAAGGTAATAATGGAAGTAAAAATGTATTAATATAACTGTTAGTTTTGCAAAACTGGGGAATGAGTAATAAAGGGATTATCTATCTTTTTAAACTATAAAAAATATGGAGTAGACTGTCCCTTAAACCTTCATGGTTCAGGCAGAGCGTGCTATAGGGAATTTTCTATTATAAAATGTACTTTGTTCTATCTATCTTTAGTTGAAAAGTATACCTAGGTAGGCTCAGGAGAAGCAAAACACTACTTGGAGCTAGCTGGTGGCTACAAACATGCCTCTTGTCATTGGCTCACCAGATGTGTTCAGCTAGCTCCCAGTTGTGCATTTTAGAGCATTTTCTTATCATATTTCTTGCTTCTAACCCATAAGACCATTTTTTCTTCTTTTTTTTTTTTATATCCCTTTAGCGTTCTGAAGGATTGGCATAGCATTCTCGTTAGAATATTTTATAAAATAGAGAAATCTTTCCTTTTTGTAGGATCAGTGGAATGTGTTTAGATTTTTAAAAAGAATCTTTAGAATGCTGTGGGATGTTGTATGTTATCAGCTTGTATTCCCTTTTTTATTTTAGTATCCAGTACCACTTATTAAAAGGGCATGGGAGCTTGGCCTAATGAATGGGCACATACCCGAACACTGTGGTAAGAACGTGATTGTATTCATTTTACTCTGCTGTTTTGTGTGCTTATTTCTGAAGTAACTATGTGTTTGCTTCTTTTTAATTACCATCCTACAGGAGGAATAAACCTTGGTATATTTGACACTTGCCTTATTACAGAAGAAATAGCTTATGGGTGTACAGGAGTACAAACGGCCATTGAAGCGAATTCCTTAGGCGTAAGTATATTGATATTTTATTCATTTAAAGTCATCAGGAAACTACTACATAATAATTTCATTTGAGAACTCAAGTTTTGCTACATTTTTCTTCAATCATATAATGCTAATAATAGTTTGTTGAATTGAATCTTTTTTAATCTATTCAGGTTTTATACCTTTTCAATGTCAAAGCTATTGTTGCATTATTCGGGTTAAATATTCAGTAAAAATTGTGTTTAGTATTTAAAGACTTTTCTAATGGGGAAAAAAAAGATGTTTTAATTTGTTAGGGCATACCATTTTTACTCTAGTGACCCTGCAACTCTGTGTTTATCCGACACAAAAGGGTTTAATACATAGGTAAAGTTCCACCTTTGAGCCACAGAGCACCGCTGGTCCTGCATGAAAACCTCTGCTAAACCCAATAACAGTGGAAGTTACATGGATGAGTCATTCTTATTTTTACCCCTTACTGGTTGGTCAAGTTTCTCATCTTCGTGCTGGGTGCTACCATCTTGAAGCATAGGTATTTTTTGCGCACTGTGACCGAAGAGTTGAACATTCACAGATCAGTGATGCTGCCGGCATTTTCACAGCTGTATTGTGCACTGCATAATACAGAGAATTCTTTTTTTTTTTTTTTTTTTTTTTTTTTTTTCTCTTTATTATTTATGTGGCCCTTTATTTGTTTATATAACTTTTTTTTTTTAACCTGCATAAAATTGCAAACAAATGTACACCTGTCTCTGTATTGTGTGTGAGCTAACCTAAAATGCACGATACAGCTGTGAAAAACCGGTAGCATCCCTAATGCGTGAAGGTTTTACCACTTCTGTGTTCAAAAATGCATTGGTTTTAAGATGGTCTAGAATGAAAATGCTGAGCTTCACCAAACGTCACATGTAAAGGGTTAAAATAAGATAATGGCTCTGCAGAGAGCAGCTGGTACCCAGCGGTTTTAACGTAACATCAATCACTATATAATTTCATGAGCATAGTATAAAGGTTAGTCCTGGGTGCTGCCATGCTGAACTCTGCTTCACTGCATTCCAGTTTGCACAAGTGCAACATCTCTCCTTGAGACACCTGCAGTGAATCCTAGGTTTCAAATATACATAAACCGTGATAAACATGGGGGTAGGTGTGACGCTTGGGTCCTAACAAATGTTTTGTTCTGTTTTTATCAGCAAATGCCAGTAATAATTGCAGGAAATGAGGCTCAGCAGAAAAAGTATTTGGGAAGAATGACAGAGGAACCACTAATGTGTGTAAGTGTTTTCTCTTTTCCTGACCAATAGGTTACACCATTTGTTTAATGGGATGTTTAACAGTAAGTTTATGGTAGACATAATGTATTTAAATCAAACATTAGCCCTTATACCTACACGCAATTAAACATTCATATTACAATATCATACTATTAAATATCCCTTTAAGAAACAATGCAATAAATGAGATATATATTGATTTTAGAAAGTGTTTGCTGGTACATAGGGTACGTAAATAACTGTTTGTTTTCTTGTTTCCTCTGTTGGAAGTTTTAATCCATGAATGAGCCACGCTACTCTGGAACCTGCATTTTATATATCAGGACAGGCATTAATCTTTTTTGCAAAAGCTTTTATCATTTAGTAAATGCATAAAGGTTTCTATGATAGTAAACACCTTGAGATGTTTAGCTGTGCATAGTAAAATTTTGCAATATACTTTAAAGGGACAGTAAAGTCAACATTAAACACTCAAGCAATTTTAAACATCTTTCCAATTTGCTTTGTTCTTTTGTTAACCTTTGTTGAAGAGTAAATCTGCATAGTCTCACATTGGCTCAGGAGCGTGCACATGTCTTTAGTACTGTATACAACATTGTATAACTTAAAAAAAAAAGCTGCCATAGAGTAGAAATGACGTGCAAGCTCCTTTGCTCCTATGAGATTATGTAGATTTACTCTTCAACAAAGGGTACCAAGGGAGTAGAGCAAATTGGATGATAAAAGTAAATTGGAAAGTTGTTTAAAATTGCATCCTCTTTCTGAATCATGAAAGAAAACATTATCATGTCTCTTTAAATAGAATACGGGTATCCTTTTACTTTATAAATACAAATGTAAAGTTTTGTATTCCTCTTTTGACTGCTGTCCATGAGCTCCAATAAAACGTCTTACAACTGTGTGTTTTTTTGTTTTCTAGGCATACTGTGTAACGGAGCCTGGAGCAGGTTCTGATGTAGCGGGCTTGAAAACGAGAGCTGAGAAGAAGGGCAATGAGTATATTATTAATGGACAGAAGATGTGGATAACTAATGGTGGAAAAGCAAACTGGTATGAGTTTCTCTCTAACTGGCTAAGCCGTGCACAAAAATACTTTAGCATTAAAGTGATCGTAAACTCCTAACTGCATTTTTATTTTAAGCACTGCACACATTCAGGATATAGAAGTGTGTTTGTGTTTTTTTATTCGTTTTTATAATTATTCAATGAATATTTAATATTCTATTATGTACTTTTTTTTAAAAAAAGACTGTATTTAAAGGGACACTAAACCCAAATTTTTTCTTTCGTGACTCAGAGCATGCAATTTTAAACAACTTTCTCATGTACCATTATCAAATTTTCTTCGTTCTTTTGCTATCTTAATCTGAGAAAGAAGGCATCTAAGCTAAGGAGCCAGACAATGTTTGGTTCAGACGCTGGACAGCACTTGTTTATTAGTGGGTGAATTTATCCACCAATCAGCAAGAACAACCCAGGTTGTTCACCAAAAATGGACCGGCTTCTAAATGTACATTCTTGCTTTTCAAATAAAGATACCAAGAGAATGAAGAAAATTTGATAATAGGAGTAAATTAGAAAGTTGCTTAAAATTGCATGCTCTATCTGAATCACAAAATAATAAAATTAGGTTCAGTGTCCCTTTTTAAGGTCACTTTAATACTGATAAAACCACATAAGCATTGTGATTTGCATGTGCTTATGTACACACATTCACATATATTATGTATCTTCAATAAAACTTAGTACATTTCTCAGAGCTTATATTTTAACATTACTATGTCACTAACATTTCTGTCCCACTCAAGTTACAACACAAACTTATGTCAAATCTCATTTAAAATACCCTGGTAATCAATGATTAACTGTTTCACATCACTGCCCTTTGAAAGTTTCTACTATGCTGTCACATAGTGGTAATTTCTTCTGCAGTGCCTTGGTAGAAGAAGTAAAATGACCTTTTAAGTTTAATCTGATATTGAACTCTGCAGTAAAAATAACCTTTACTTGCTTTAACAGTATTTTTTGTGATTATTGATTAATGGTTTGTTTTGGGTTTTATCAGTGATTGCCTGTTACACAGTACGTTTACTTCTTGCAGCAAGGTGGGGCAGAAAAAAACAAAACTTTCTGAAAAATGACCACCAGTTGGCAGCACAGTAGAAATTTACAAAGGAAAGGAGTGAAACAGTTAAAAAAAAAATAAAAAAAAAAATATTATTGATTATGGGGTTATTTTAAATGAGATTTGGTTTTGCCCCAGAGTGGATGGAAACATTTATGAAGAGTATAATGTGTTATTTCATTTTTTCCCCGCAATGCTTAACGCTTAATTGTGTAATATTTGCACAAATGTACATTGCATCCCCTTGAAAATGTATCTTTTTTTTTTTTTATTTTTTTTTTATAGGTATTTTCTTCTGGCACGCACCAACCCTGACCCCAAAGTATCTGCAGGAAAAGCTTTTACAGGATTTATTGTAGAAGCCGATTCTCCAGGAATTCAGATAGGCAGAAAGGTGATAGATCTGGATGCCCTGTTGATAGATTTATTCAGTCAATGTGTTTTTAGATTTTTTTTTTTTTAATTTAAATAATATTTTTATTAAGGTCCAGAACCAGTATAATAAACACATGTGAGATGCACGTTGAGCACATGTTAACAATAAATGAGTTTAAAGTATTACTACAATATAGTACTCCAAATATAGCTAGTGGAGGTTAGAGCTCCATCTCAGAACTAAATATCTTCAGTGAAGAATGTCAGCGTACAATTTAAGCGCTACACGTGGTGGGTTGATAAAGGCCCTAATCACTCATAAACCTTATCATTCCAATATTTAGGGCTGAGATTGGGTTCCCAAATTTAGGCTGTTGAGGTATAATCTAAATCTAGAGAGATTGCTTGTCAATCATGTCATAGATTATGAAGAAACAGTGGTTTTATCTGCATCTTGAGCACAGCCTCAAAGTAGGGCTGCCATGTTGGTTGTTGCTTTGCTGTTTAGTTATTTCAGTCCAATGTTCAAGATTTTACCTTGTAAATCTTAAGTACAGTAATTCTGCAGATAGTGATATGATCTGCCAGTTATCATCTCAAGAGAACCAAGTGCGTGAATATCTAAAGTCCTCTGATCTGGTGAGGAGTCTTGCAGTACTACAAGGTCCATTAGATCATTTTAGAAAGGAAAATGTTAGCTTGAGAGCTGTTTATCTCGCTGTGCTGGGGAGGCACCTACATTACAATATAATGCTCAAAAAAAGCTCCCAAAGTTTTTCAGTGATTTTCTTTCCATACCAGCGGGTTTTTGATCATCAGCCTCTTCGCGTTTGCGTATAATTCTTGTGTTTTG